>NC_083596.1:32211213-32321213 GCF_027579695.1 Neoarius graeffei
TTGTTTCCATTCTGTGGACTGTTACATGAAGAATAGATATTTTTATATTCCAATTAAATTTAAGGTAATACTAGCACTGTGTTTGCCATCCAGACTGGTCCTATTGCAAGAGGATAGTGATGACCACATCAGTGGATTTTATACTTTTCCTCATTAAATAATATTTGGTGCAGGTGATGACCTAATCAATACCTCATTAAGTAAAATGAGATGTGTTGGAATCCCAGCACAGACACTGGAATGAAATGGCTGCCGTACACAGAGATGCTGATTTAAGAAAAGATTTAAGTGGTCTCTTATTTCTTTTTTTTTTCCAGAGTTGTATGTCATGTCTCTACACAAAATAGCCCATATTATTGAGAAATGGATTGATCAGTATAGTTTGCAAAATTATTTACAAATAAAAAAATTAATTTGTCAACTATTCACCCTCCATTGGTGTAAAACCCCTAAATTAGTTGTGGTTAAATCAGCTGAAAGTTTCCAGAAACTATGAGGTGATTTCCATTCTAAAGACAGTGATTTGATTGTAGAAAGCTCCAGGGTTTATTAGAGAGCATACTTAAGCAAACAGCATCATGAAAACCAATAACACATGCAGGACAAGGTTCTGAAAAAGTGTCAATTAGGGTTTGGTTATTAAAAAAATATCCCAAACTTGGAGCACCCACAGAGCAATATTAAATCCATCATTTTAAAAAAAGGAAAGAATTTGGTACAATCATGAGGAAGTCATCCACCAAAAGTCAGTGACTGAGTAAGTAACCAAGAGGCAGAGGACGGAATAGATGCTCATTCTTGTTCATCAGCATTATCTAGTTGTTCCAGTTAAACTTTCAGGAACACACACCTTCTCCTGCTTGACAATGCAGTCACCTTCACCCTTCCATCCATCCATCCATCCATCCATTATCTGTAGCCACTTATCCTCTCCAACAGGGTCACAGGCAAGCTGGAGCCTATCCCAGCTGACTACGGGCGAAAGGCGGGGTACACCCTGGACAAGTTGCCAGGTCATCACAGGGCTGAAACATAGACACAGACAACCATTCACATTCACACCTACGGTCAATTTAGAGTCACCAGTTAGCCTAACCTGCATGGCTTTGGACTGTGGGGGAAACTGGAGCACCCGGAGGAAACCCATGTAGACATGAGGAGAACATGCAAACTCCACACAGAAAGGCCCTCGTCGGCCGCTGGGCTCGAACCCAGGACCTTCTTGCTGTGAGGCGACAGTGCTAACCACTACACCACCGTGCTGCCCGTCACCTTCACCTACTTTAGGATAATTAGCCTATTGCTTAACTGTTGGAACTCCTTCGGGTTCCATATCAAACCTAGAACAACACAGAATCTAATCAATAACTCAAACTTGTCAAAACAATTTTTACTTCACAGACTTTGAGTAAAATGTTGTCTTGTCAAAAATACATGATGATGAATATTCATATCTCATGAATTAAGTGGAGTACTGTAATAAAGTATGTCATTTTGAAAAATGGATACCAGCAAATATTGTCATGTACTATAAAAATATTTGACCCAGAGGTAATCGCACATGTAGAATTCAAGTGGTGGCCATTTTGAAATCCAATATGTTGGCTAATTTATAAAGATACACAATGCAGATTGTAACCGTCGGATTCCTTTCCTCCCAAAACATACATTTGGACACCAGAATCGAGTCAATAGCAGCATTAGACCCAAAGATAAACAAAAATGTAGATTTCAAACAACGGCCATTTTGAAATCCAATATGGCGGCTCATTGGTACAAAATATGCGATGCAGATTGTTATCATTGGATTCCTTACCCCCAAAACATACATTTAGACACCAGAATCGAGTCAATAGCAGCATTAGACCCAAAGATAATCGAAAATGTAGATTTCAAATGGTGGCCATTTTGAATTCCAATATGGCGGACATGAAGGGAGAATTCCGAGTGGCTCAATATCTGAAAATGTTCGCCATATATCAATGTACATTTGTGCCAAATTTGATGCTTGTATCACAAAATGCACAATCCTTTTGAATATTCGAGCTAAACCGCCCCACTAAAAGCAGAGAAAACTGGAGGAAAGATCACAGAATGCACCCCAGAAAAGAGCATTAAATTCCTCTGCAGTGAAACCTTTCAAAAAGAGAGAGGTTTAAATCAAATATCTCCAATATTTGCTGTACATATGTATATATCTAATATTACTGAATCATTGATTGATTTCTGCTCATATTCATGATTTTTGAAAAATAAATGTGGCTTATATTAGACTAGTATTGACATTAACTTGAAACAAAAAAATAAACAAATGAGATGAACTATGGGTACTATTGTTATAACAAAATCAGTGGAATATTTAGGCAAGTATATTCTTCAAAGCTACATTTTCGTCTAATTTTTATAAATAATTTTTTTTGCCACTTATGTCATAGATTACAAAATATGGCATCAAATAGATACACATTATTGTTAAATTCTGTTGCTTTTCTATGTTAAATCTATGTCAAAAATGCGTTCTATAGCATCTTTAAATGTTAAAATCTCAACAGCTTCAGGGGGCTTCGCCCCCTGTACCCCCAGCGGGGGCACTGCCCCTGCACCCCGCAAAGGGCTTGCAGCCCCCTTGACCCATGCTGATAGTTTCTTATATTCCTCTATTTTTTTCAATTACTGCTGGGATCCCTGGAGAGATGAGAGAGAACACAAGTGAGAATCATGCAAACTGTTTACACTTCAACTTGCAGCTCTTCATTGTGAAGAAGGGACTTCATCTGTAGGGACTGCAGATGTAAATTAGCCTAAGGCTAACTCTGGTGCAATGCATCAAATGGCAACATTTATGTTTTTAATTGCACTTGGTCCCTTTCAAATAAAATTAAATGAAATGAAAAGCTTAAAAAAAAACCATACGCGGGCAAAAACAATACAGGATTCATTTGGCAGCGACTTGATACCAAGGTCCTTTACCCAGCCACATACAAGAAAGTTGTAAGCCTCCATACTCTTCCACGCTTTCATCTGCTTTGTGGTGCAGAAGGATGTCTGCAACACCAGATAGTTCAAGATGTCGGGGAACTTGACTGAAGTGTAGTTTTCAAGATCGTATGACACATCCTTCTTTCCCAGACTGTAGGGGTCTATTCCATTGCACATAGGAATCTTCTGAATATATCTACAGTAAGCAGTGGCTTCTAGATTATGAGCATACTCTGATAAGTTATCACTAGTTGTTTGCACTACGGCAGCTGTTTTGGTTTTCTTGGCCACCAGCAGTTTTACCGGAAGTGAAATTGCTAAGAGAAGTCACATGACTGAAACCCAAGAATGGAGAGAGTCGAGGCTGTGGTGGAGGGTGGATGGGCTTCCGAGGTGTGTGATTGTAGAGAAGTCCTAGCACCAGTAGAGGTGGTGGGGGTGGTGGGCTGGAGTGTGGAGTCATGGGGGATGTTATCAGGATGGTCCCATTGTCTTTCAAAGCGACAGTAGAACTCGTTCAGTTGGTTGGCTAGGCGCAAGTCATTTAACAGAGGTGGGGAGCTGAAAGTTTATGGTTAGTGATCTGTCCGAACCCTTTCCAGACAGACGTAGAGTCGTTGACTGAGAACTGGTGTTGGAGTTTCTCAGGCTACATCCACACGACAACGGCAATGAGATTTTATTAAAAAAAAATATCGCGTCCACATGGGCAACGGATCAGTAAAATATCAGGTACATATGGCAGCGCAACGCTTGCTGAAAACGATGCAATACACATGCCACACCTCTACGTGCTCTGTAAGATGGTCCCATCGGAGACACCAGAACAGTAGAAGAAGTAGGACGCATGCGCATAAACCCCTTCTACCCGGCGTGAAGCACTCTCAGGAACAAACACACAACAACAAGAAGAAGATGGCTGCGACTACACGAGGAAATCGTGCCTTCTGTGTGTACAAATTAGTTTTATTAGTGTGCATAGTTTTATATAACTTAATTTTCTTATTGTGTGTGAACATTTTGAAAAGCATTTTTATATAATTTACATAACTTTTTATATTGTGTGCGAACATTTTGAAAAGCAGTCTTATCCAATTAAAAAAAAGAAATTCAAGAAATGGTTCAGTTACTTGTTTATTTAAAAGAAAAGCTGTATACAAAAGTGAATGCAATGCAGTGGTTCATACAAAACAGCGAGAGTGCTGCTTGTTCTAGTCATGTGGTTGTGATGTCATTGTAAACAAATCCGATCTACTCATCCAGACGACTTCGCAACGGTGCCGTTGCCAGATTTTTCCACTCTGGAACCTGTTCTCAAAAAATATCGTTTTGGGGCACCCAAAACGCCGGTGCCGTGTGGACGCCAGGCCGAAACGATAAACAATTTTATCAGATTCACCTGAATCCGTTGCCGTGTGGACAGCCTCTCAGAGTACAGGCATTTAGCTTCTCTCACTGCCTTGCTAAATCTGTTCTTTGACTCTTTAAACCTTTTCCAGTCCCCACTTCTGAACGCTTCTTCCTTTTGCCGCCTTAGCTTTCTGAACTTATCTGTGAACCAGGGTTTGTTATTATTGTAACTCACCCTGGTTCATGATGGAACGCAGCAGTTCTCACAGAAGCTGATGCAGGACATCACAGCCTCTGTGTACTCATACAGACTATTGGTAGCAGTCCTGAACACATCCCAATTTGTACAGTCTTAGCACGCCTGAAGGTTCTCCGCAGCCTCATTGCTCCACATCTTTGATGTCCTCACTGCAGGTTTCCTCAGCCTTAATTTCTGCTTGAATGCAGGAATCAGGTGGACCATGACATAGTCAGAGTGGCCCAGTGCAGTGCAGGGGATGGCGTGATGGGCATTGTTTTTTTTTTTTTTAAAGATATTTTTTTGGGCTTTTTGCACCTTTATTGGATAGGACAGTGTAGAGACAGGAAATGAACGGGAGAGAGACGGGAAGGGATCGGGAAATGACCTCGGGCCGGAATCGAACCCGGGTCGCCCGCATTCATGGTATGGCGCCTTAACCACCTGAGCCACGACGCCCCCGTGATGGGCATTGTTGACTATAGTGGAGCAGTGATCCAAAATATTCTCCACTACCAATACATAAACATTTAATAAACTGTTTATGTATTGGTAGTTCGTGGCTGAGGTTACCTTTGTTGAAGTCACCGAGGACAATAACTAGGGAGTCCGCATTAGTCTGCTTCACAGCCAGTATCTGATTGGCCAGCACTGTGCATTTTGCACATTGGCCTGCGATGGAATATAAACACCAATCAGAATGAATGAAGCGAACTCGCGTGGGGAGTAGAAGGGTTTACAGTTAATGATAAATGATTCCAGGTCAGGAGAACAGTGTTGCATGATCACTGACACATCATTGCACCAGCTGCTGTTTACATAAAAACAGATTCTGCCTCCCTTTGTTTTACTGGAGAGATCTGTGTTGCAGTCCGTTCTGAGAAGCTGGCCAGCTGCAGCGCAGAGTCCGGAATGAGTCTGCATAGCCACATCTCTGTAAAGCATCAAATGGAAGATGAAAAGTTTTGGTTTCTCCCCACCAGCAGCTGGAGTTCTTCCAGTTTGTTGCACAGTGACTGCACATTGGAGAGAAATATCACAGGTAGCGGAGTGTGAAGTCCACGGCGACGGAGGCACACGAGTGCACCAGCGCATTTTCCTCTCCTCCGGTGTCTCGCTGAGTGAGCAAAAGTGAGCACACCTTTGACCAAAATGTCCAGTATTTCAATGGAAGACACCAGAAAAGTTGGTAATAATTCCGCTGGAGCTGTTCCCCTGATATTCAAAAGCTCTTTTCATTCCTTATTGAGAATGAAAGCTTATTTTCATTCCTTATTGAGAATGAAAGCTTATTTTCATTCCTTCTTGAGAAAGGAACCGTTTTGCCGAGTCAGCCCAGCTAACAGTTTTATGTAATAACTACATACTTACAACAGGGCTCTACAGTGCGCACATTTCACTCGCATTTGCGAGCAAATTTTTCGGCATGCGAACGACGAAAAAAAAAACGCGCATTCGTGCGAGGGCTTCTTGCGGCCGACAATTTAGGAAAGCACTGAGCACAGACGCGGCGAGTTTAACATTCTAAAATGTATCAAACATTAAACTACTAAGTATGTAAATCCAGTGCTGGATAGCCTACCTAATATTTTTTACACTAGAGCATAGGTCGCGTTAACCGACAATTGTCCGTCATTGACGGATTTTTTTTAGCTATGACGGAAAAATCTGAAGGCCGTCGGTCATTTTGACAGATGTTTACCGTTACCATTACCAATAACAATAATAGCCTAATAATAACAATAATAAAACATAATGAAACACACAATTGAAATGATTGGCAAGTTGTGGCAGAGTTTTCTTACATACAGTATACATGGTCTTCACTGCCGTCACTTTCAATCTGAGCCGACGTTGCGGCAGTCTTGATGTTTAGTGCATAGGCTACTCATGTATACACTGTAGCCACTGCTCAAGGCTGTTCCCCCCATCGCGCTCCTGACCGCGCTCAGACTTTTCTAACCACTAGCACAGTGAGATGTATTAATGTTTCCCTTCTCTGCAGAAGACACGTCATTTTTGCTATTAAAAAAAGAGACGCATTGGGTTGTTTGTGTCGTTTCCCTGCCTGTACGTCTTAATGCAATAGCGCTCATTTAGGCTAGTTGTTTTCTTGTTTTTAAAATGAAACAAATGTCGATTTATTGTATTCTTCCCCAGCAAGCTTAGGAAGCTTAGGAACATCACTGCTCGAATATCTGCTAAACTATCATTTTAATGAGAGCACGGGTAGACAAACTAACATTTAAACATAACTTTGTTTTATTTAAGACCTTCCGTGTCAGGTTCCAGGCTCCGCCGAGCCGACCCCCACTATGACAAATTTAAGTAGCCTACGGAAGAATCTGAAGGCCGTGCGTGATTTTGACAGATGATGATCAATTTAAGTAGCCGGTAGTTCATGGAAGAGGCATGGACTGGATGCGTTGGAACGCGTCTGTGACCACTACGGGTCACTGCGGGGTGCAGCTGCACCACTGGTGCAGAAAGACCGCATGCTGCAGGATTTCCTCCCTATGAAGAGAGTACTAGCAGGGTCGGGAAATCCAACTTTCAGAGGCTCTTGCCGGCTTCTGATCACTTCCCTGGGAGAAATGTTTCCCGACTTCAGAACTTTGGCTGAAGTGGCGCTGGTTATTCCAGTCTCCAGTGTCGCAGCAGAGCGCGGGTTCAGCCTTCAGAATAAAATTAAAACGTCAATGAGAAGTCGTCTGTCCGAGGCAAAGACGCAAAATTTAATGACAATTGCCTCGGCAGCAGTCTCCATTGACGACTTTGATTATGCACAAGCAGTTTAAATCCATGCGGGCCAGAAGGAAGGTTTGAGCTCACGCAAACAGGTCAAATTAGATTGTCACTTAAATCGTTGTAGTGGACTGTTCATATTTTAACTGCAGTTGTCTTGCTACGTTGTAAAATAACATTGTTCATATGCCCGTTAAGGCACAACAGCCACAATGTTTTTAGCGGAGGGAAAATGGGTTCACAAGTGACCGAACGTCAGAATCTCTGTTCATGTTTTTGCATCATAAATACATAAATAAATAATTAAATAATACAAGCTTGTTCTGTGAATTAATTTTTAAATGAAAATGAGTCCATGAAAACACGTTATTAAATATATAGCATTTATAGCCTATATACATTGTCATTTAAAAGTTAAAATAAAATGACAGATAATAATGGACAATGACGGAATTTGTGTGTGTGTGTTCTGCCTGCGCCTTGCTCCCTGTCTGTAGTTGCGTGCATTACCTCTGTCTTGCACTGCGGTGGTTCCCACAGTAGCCGGGGGGGGGAGTGAAAAAGTTACATTTTTTTTTGCCATTCTGCCATGCTAGTGCGTTTTACCGGGACATGAGATTTCAGCATTTTTATTCTTCTCGGTCTGTAGCTTGAATACGTTTAGGCTACTGAATAACACTTTCAGTTAAAGTTGAGTCTGGTTTTTTTGTGCTGACGCTACAATAGCCTACTATCACAATAAATATCCCCCGTAACATTTCCCGTTTTCTACTCATCTTTCTGTGATTGCCCCTCTTTCCCACGGTTGTATGTTGTGGGTGTGGCATTAGGTGGGAAAAGTCCTTTTTAGGGATTCATCAGATCATTCAACTGAGAGATAACTGAGAGCTGGTTCGGCCCGAGCTGAGAAATATATTCGCTATGCAGAGAATAACGACTTTTTTTTAAAGCAATGATGGTGGAAACAAGAATAAAAGAACGGACGAGGAAGAAAGTGTAGTGAAGAAAGCTAGAACAACGGGAGAAGGTGCGGGAAAATTATATAATGAGATGGAAAGCACACAGCCCAGTGCAAACATTTGGATGGGAACATACAACACAGCAGAAAAACAAATAATATACAGTATATACAAATGGTGCATGTCACAACACAGCAGAAAAACAAAGAATATATATACAGCTGGGCGTGTTGAGTTGCAGATGTTAATTGCACATTAGTTATAGAAACTCAGTTCAGCTACAAAACTCAGGATATTGCACTGTATTTGGTATTGCATTGTATTGGGTATGGATGTAAAAGTGTAGAAATATAAATATAAAATGTACAAAAGCTATAAAAACTAAAAAGTTGCTCTGTGAGGTTGCACTGTAATAAGTATTGCACTGTATCAGGTAAGTGTGAGAATACAGTAAATCCTCTAATACTGGCCTGTATTCCATTACTGGCCGGGACTCTAATATTGGCCGGTCTCGCTGTCGGAGGAGGTAAATAATGGCCGGACTCTAATACAGGCCGGGGCTATAACCAACGATGTTTCTGAGATCATAGTGGCCTTACACAATTGTTCCGATCTGAAAGACAATTGTGATCAGTGGCGCCGCCAGGCGTATGGCCGTACGCACTAGGCGTACCTTGGGGAGAGAGATTTTTTTTTTAATTCTAATTGTTACCTGAATGCTTTGGCAATGCAACATAATTTGAGAAAGAAAGAGAGAGAGAGAGAGACGTGCGTGTGCCGGCGCATTTGTGTGCTTCAGGAGTGGGCGGGGTGTGCGTGACCAAGAAAGCTCATTGGTCAATGCAGATATACTTTTCTTGCACCACTGAGGTTCTCTCCAGTTTTGAGAAACGGAGACAGACAATCGTCAGTAGTCAGAGCTTGTGCGAGAATTTATTGAGAAGCGAGTCAAAAATGAGTAAACGAACCCTGAAACAAACGAGCTTGTTTCAGACTTTTACGAAAAAGTCCAAAAGCAGTGATCCAGGGGTGTCATCTGCTTGCCAGTCCTCTCCAGTATCAGCTAGTAACACGGCACCGGCAGCTTCCACTCCTCCGCAACCTAGCAGCAGTACGCTGCAGCTGGATGCTAGCTCAGTTCCTTTGAGGGAATTGCCTTGATCTACCTCTGAGTTTGAAACTAGCCATACATCCAGTGAATTTCATATAAGAACACCTACATCTCCCCATGTCCCTTACGATCAGAAGTAGATGGTTGCTCCACCTTGCTGACAAATGAGCCATCAGATAGCTTTACTAATGAGCCACGAGTCAGCCCGCTATCACTGACATCAGATTTATCAGACATAGGTAAACTTCAACCAGATGCCTTAAAATGTGCACCGGACTCTGTAAAGCTCAATGTCCTACAGAACCGCTTCAAACCAGACAGAGGGTGGGTGGCTCCTTCTACTCTGATTTTCGGTAAACTCAGAAAAATACCCGAGGAGTTTTTCAACGAGTCTATGTACCCCACGTTGCGCTACAGTGTGTGTCAGAGTCGTGCGTGCGGTAGTGCTGAGCAAGTTCACTAGATTCTAATCGAGGCTATAAAGAGTTTATTGTTTATTGTTGTGTGTAGTTCACATATGTTGTTCAAATATCAGCCTGTGTTCATGGAAGGCTATTGTTCAATTTCAAGTTAAAGTTCTATCGTTGTTTTGTGTATAAGCCTATAGATCGACTCTTCATAGAAACTGCAGCACGCAAGCGTTTTTTTTTTGGGGGGGGGGATTACACCGCTAGTGCGTACCTTACAGTTCAACCCTGCTGGAAAGGATGTCTGAATTACCGGTATTTCTTGATAATGTTCTGTATACCGTTATGGTAACTGTACTTTTTCAATAAATGAACCTATTTTATAGGTTCAAATAGACACAAAATCTCGTTTTTATTCATTCCACTGGTAGGCTGTTTTGCTCAAATAGAAATAGAGGCCTGCCTCTAATTCTGGCCTCCTTCCAATAATGGCCTGGACCAAGATGCACTTGAGTGAAATAAAGGCCCCGGCCTATATTAGAGGATTTACGGTATTGTCCTTTTAGGTCCTTGTTGGTGCATTGTTGCACCTGCCAGAAGTGGCATCAGTCAGTGCATGTAATTAGCCTTTTTCACATTACGTCACTTGCAGAAGAACCTCACATCCGTTTTCAGCCTTTTGAATGGAAGAAGAGGCGGCATGCTAATCTGCTGGCTAACAAGTAGCAACCATAGAAAGTCAGTAAACTTCCTTTCCAAAACAAGGCAGATAGGTGACTGGAATGGTCGCTAACAATAAGTAATGATAAACAACAATGTGCAATATTATTATCAATCTTATCTGTGAATGACACAGTTTTGTTAACATATGTTGCCGCCGTATACCTCTTCTTCCATTCAAAAGGCTGAAAACGGATACGAGTTCCCCTGCAAGTGACGTAATGTGAAAAAGGCTAATTGTTCAAGGTGGTTATGGCCTGTGGGGAAAAAACTGTTTTTGAGTCTGTTGGTCCTTGCTTTGATGCACCTGTAACGCCTGCCTGAGGGCAGGAAGTCAAAGAACTTAGAGGCAGGGTGGGAGCTGTCCTTGATGATGTTGTTAGCTCTGCTGAGCTCTGCTCTCTGTTTAGCTACTGTTTGTTCATTCATTCAGTTGTTCGTTATTCATTTGTTTGTTCATTCATTCATTCTCAACTGAATTTTGCGTTTTATGTGTTGGTGTGTCTAAGGTTTGCGCTGCAATAAACCTTTAAAATGAAAACCTGCTTGTGCCCCCATTTTTTTCCCTGTGCTCCTAAAATTTTTAACTTAGGACCACATGTGCTCCTGAAAAAAAAAGTTAGTGTAGAGCCCTGACGTACAACGTAGTGGTTTGGTAGATGTTACGTAGTGTTTTTACGTAGTTACTACATAAAATTCTGGACTACCAGCAACATTTTTACTACGTCATAAAGTTACGTAGAGAAATTACGCACCTACCACCTTCCCACTACCTTATGGGTACCTTCCCACTACTTTATGGGGACCTTCCCACTGGAAGGATGGATACTTTCACACTCATATGGGCACGTTCACCACCTTAGATTTTCACATCCTTTCTACTACCTTACAAAACCTAATATGCATGGAAGAAGCAACATGGAATATGCATGGAAGAAGCAACATGGAAGAAGCAACAATATTTTGCATAGTCGGTGCATTTATTTCAACAACAACAAAAAAAGCTGCATCAGCCAGGTTAGGTTAGAAATGTGAACAATATATATAAAACCGCATGTACTAGTACAATTGACAAACATAACGGGTCATGTGTTGTAGTTTCACAGGATGAAATAGAAGATTAATACATGCATTACCTGAATCAAATGTAATCATGAATATGCAAAGGAACTTAAAGGTATTATTCTGCACTTTTATGATGGCCGCTGGTCAGATATTACATTACACTAAAATGGCATAAAAACCTACAGAGACTGACTGCAATATTTACACACATGCCAACCATTATTTTTGTTCTGGCTCTCGAAAATATTTAATGGTGAACCAGTATTCAATAATAGAAATTCTAGCAGTGAAAGAGCGAACAGCTGTCTCTGGTTTCTGAATCAGATGAATGGTGGGTTGGTACAGTAGTTGTCTCCTTAGTTGTTGCAGCCACAGCAGCATGAGCCTGCAAATATAATTATAATCAATGATAAATTGGGAAATCCTTGTTTACCATTATATGGTCAGATTAAGTGATATACGCACACATGAAATATTTGCAAGAGGTAAGTACCTACAGATAATTCTGCACAATTTCATCTACACGCATCAGAACCTTTCTCTGATAATCTATAAAAGCACATAAAAAGGAAATGGTGAGTGTCATGGGCCACATAAACGAATGAGCATTATGCATTTATGAATTAAAGACATGCATTTAAAAAATGGTTGGATTTTATGATAAAATACCACACATCAATAAGTAATATTATTAATACTGGATGTCACTACACAGATACAGTATTCAGACTGACAGATCACAAATGTAAGTCATTTATTCAAGTAGCGTTTCTATCTTTTCATAAAATGATCTCCACCACGCACACATCATCCCCCACAAACAACATGGCGCTGCACACACTTTCCTGTGGTGGAGACTCAGACACTAGCATTCATTAAAATAAACATTTAACGATAACATTTGCATATAATATATCATCAGACTTAATCACCTTACATTCACACAGTGACAACAATAGCAAGGGTAACATTCTTACCTTGAAAGATTCTGTCGATCAAAGCTCTCCAAACACCTTCCCTTCGCACCAATAAAAACAACTGGGACGCGGGAAGTCGCTCCAACAGGTTTTGAAAGATCGACGCGATCTGGAGCCGCAAAGCATGATGGGATAGCGGTCAGCCAGCATATGCCCTTTTCCCACCAAGTTAACAGGGTGGAGGGGGTCAGGGAGAGGGGCGGGGATTGTATTGTATTGATAATTTCTACGAAAAGCATTGGCGAGCGGCCTGAAGGCACCCTGGGAAATGAAACTGTACATGTTCATTCAGTGAATTTGAGCATATTTTGAATAATTTTGCTTGCTTCAAGCTTTCTGTTGTGCTTGCTCTTTTATACCCCCCGGTCACTGAAGGGGGGTTAAACACATCACAGGAATAGAAACAGGCTCAATTCACCGGTCACAGAAATAATTTGTTGGCAAGCACGGATCATGTGAAAGTCCTCCCCTTCAGTTAAAGTTTTGCGTGGATCAAACATGATTTTGGATAAAAAAATACCACTAATAGTTATATTAGAGGGTTACAATGCAGATAAACTGATAAGACATGCCTAACTGCAAAATCATGAATCTACGAACTTTTATTTCATTGAAATGGCCTCATTCAGCGCTATTTTAAAGTTAAAATACGATCAATTCATCAATAGACCAAGATCACATTGTTATTCATAGAGACATGCAACAAAATGTACGAAAGCAAATTATTAATACATTGATCATCAAATAGAAAATACACACATGTAGACATGTAGGAGGACATACGTCACTGGATGGTCGCCAGATAACATGTCCATTACATATTACTACTACGTTGTCGTTACGTGTTACCACTATGTTGTCGTTACGTATTGGCACAACGTTGTATTATGACGTGCCTACTACATAACGACGACGTATTTCCCTGACATTACCAAACCACTACCTAAGCACTACATCGTATATACATTGTGTGTTTGCTGGGAGGTTTGAATTTGAAAATGAACTGACATTTTTCCATGGCTGTCCCAGCACTGTGTGTTCATACAGTTCATGTGTTACAAATTTTTGATGATAAATAAAAATTAAATATGTAGTCCTATGTATTTTATTTTTGTTCCATGTCTCCCCACTATGTCTCATGTCTCCCCCAAAAAATAGTGACAGAAAAAGTGAAGCCTGAAGGCCAGTATATGTGACAAGTGGAGAAACTAATGTTGTGGCAAGAGGGTATAGTAAATATTCTCTAATGCAATATGAATGTGACTTCTACCTGCAAAGAATTTCACACAATCTACAAAAGCTGAGAACATTTCCCTAGTCTCCCTGCTCTTAACCTGTGTTTACCAAATACGGTAACATAACCTCTGGCAAAATTACCTTATTTTATCTTGTAAACTTTCCAAAATAAAGAGGAGATGGACGAGAGCCATGGAAGAGAGCTCTCTCTTTGCTGAGCAACACAAAGCTGTGTGTGTGTAGTAATATTGCTGAAAAGCAAAGGTGAATGAAAATACTGTAAAATGTACATTTTTTTAAACCAATACCAAAGTCACAACACTAATCTCTTAAAACTTTACACACACTATCAAAGAAGTTGATGATGTAGAAGTCATGTGTGAATAATAAATTAAATAAAAGTAGTGAGAAGTGTGTAGTCTAATGGAGTATGTACATTTTTTAAATTGTAAATGTACTCAAGGAAGAATGAAAAGTATTATGCATTAAAGTTACTTAAGTACATGTAACAAAGTAAATGTAACGTGTTGCTACCCACCACCGCTAACAGTAAGTTAAGAGGCCTTGGTCTTGGCAAGTTAAGATATTTTGGAAACTTTTGGCACCACTAAACTAATAATTTAACTGGGTACATGTAAATTTTTGACCCTGCATGTATAATTAATCATTGAAATAATTTAAAACGCAGTATTGTCGTGACATTCCAGTCCATGATGATATGTAAACGTCTGACCGCAGTTGTAGCTGCATTGCAAAATACATTAATGGAAGGTCCTCACAAGCACAGTAAGACAAGTGTGTGTGTTTTTTCTGGGAAGGCTGTTTTCACTAAATGAACATAGGGACACAGTACTTCATGTCCTTTTGTTATTTTCATAACTAATTTTTTCTCTCAATAATTAATGTATTTTATTTCTAGGTCCACATGAGGAGGAACCAGTCCAGTGAGTAGTTGTCTTTTCCTCCTCCTATCATTTCACTGTCATTACTCTAAAGCACATGCCATTTTGAGTTCTTGTTCAATTTTTTTTGGCCTCTCCTTTGTTTTGCAAGCCTTCCAGAGCTAGTCCATTCCATGAGAAAATAAAGTCCACTGAATGAACCCATGAACAAGATTGTGTAATTAGATTTTTTTTTGTACAACTCCATTTCCAAAAAGTTAGGACACTGTGTAAACTGTAAATAAAAACAGAATGTGATGATTTGAAAAAATGGAAACCCTGTATTTCATTGAAAATAGTGCAAAGATAACATTAGATGTTGAAACTGAGAGAGTTTGTTTTTGAAAAATATATGTTCATTTTGAATTGGATACCAGCAACATGTTGCAAAAAAGTTGGCACAGGGGCATGTTTACTACTGTGTTGCATCACCTCTTCTTTTAACAACACACTAAATATTTAAGAACTGAGGAGACCAATTGCTGTAGTTTTGAAAGAGAAATGTTGTCCCATTCTTGCTTGATATAGGATTTCAACAGTTTGGTGTCTCCTGACATATTTTGCATTTCATAATGCACCAAATGTTTTCAATAGGAGACAGGTCTGGACTGTAAGGAGGCCAGTTTAGCACCCAGACTCTCTTACAACAGAGCCATCCAATTGGAATATGTGCAGAATGTGGTGTGTCTTGCTAAATAAACAAGGCCTTCCCTGAAAAAGATGCCATCTGAATGGCAGCATGTTGCTCCAAAGCCATTATATTCAGCAATAATTAGATTAGATTAGATAAAACTTTATTGATCCCTTTGGGAGGGTTCCCTCAGGGAAATTAAGATTCCAGCAGCATCATTACAGATAGACAGAGAAAAGAAATAGAGAAAAACTTCTAGATAAATTAAAATAAATTAAGTATTTACATATACAAATATAAAAGAATAAGATATGGGGAAGAGGGGGAGGGGGGAAAGGGGGGAGAAGTGGGGTTAGGGTAAGTGTGTGTGGGAAGCAGGAAAGATATTGCACTTAAAATTGCACATTACATTGCACATTGTCCGGTGTTGCTTATTATTAGGCTAGGCTACTGCTCCTTCCCGTCCTCCTGTTACCCCTCCTCCCCCCCAGAGAGGAGTTGTACAGTCTGATGGCGTGAGGGACAGAGGAGTTTTTGAGTCTGTTCGTCCTGCACTTGGGAAGAAGCATTCTGTCACTGAACAGGCTCCTCTGGTCGCTGATGACGGTGTGCAGAGGGTGACTGGCATCGTCCATGATGTTCAATAGTTTGTCCATAGACCTCTTCTCTCCCATCGTCACCAGAGTCTCCAGCTTCATGCCGACCACAGAGCCGGCCCGCCTGATCAGTTTGTCCATCCTGGATGTGTCCTCCTTGGATGTGCTGCCCCACCAGCACACCACGGTGTAAAACAGGACACTGGCGACCACAGACTGATAGAGCATCCACAGGAGTTTCCTGCAGATGTTAAAGGACCGCAGCCTCCTAAGGAAGTATAGCCTGCTCTGTCCCTTCCTGTACAAGTGATTGGTGTTGCAAGTCCAGTCCAGCTTGCTGTCCAGCCACAGCCCGAAGTACTTGTAGGAATCCACAGCCTCCACTTCGACTCCCTCGATCAGAACTGGTCGTGACCTTGGTCTGGACCTCCCAAAGTCAATGACCAGCTCCTTGGTCTTCGAGGTGTTGAGCTGCAGATGGTTCCTGTTGCACCACACAGCAAAGTCCCTCACCAGGCTCCTATACTCCTCCTCTCTGTCGTCACTGATACACCCAACGATGGCTGTGTCATCAGCAAACTTCTGAATGTGACACAGCTCCGAGTTGTAGCAGAAGTCTGTGGTGTACAGGGTGAAGAGAAGAGGGGCCAGCACCGTGCCCTGGGGTGCTCCAGTAGTGCTAATTACAGTGTCAGACGTGATGTCCTTCAGCCTGACATACTGCGGCCTGTCGGTGAGGTAGCTGGAGATCCAGGTGACCAGGCAGGGATCCACTCGCATCCTGTTCAGTTTGTCCTGAAGCAGTAGGGGCTGGATGGTGTTGAAGGCACTCGAGAAGTCCAAGAAGAGGATCCTCACTGTGCTATTTCCCTTATCCAGATGCGAGTGGGCTCGGTGTAGCAGGTAGAGGATGGCGGCTTCCACACCAACACCTGCCCAGTATGCAAACTGCAGACAGTCCTGGGCATGTTGTACCTGGGGGCTGAGGAAGAGCCGCTCCAACGTCTTCATCAGATGTGAAGTGAGCGCCTCAGTTGACCTCTGACCTGGTCTGCAGTAATGCATAGAGGAGTCTGTGTTGAGGGAAGAAGAAGAGATGGCTGCAGTGAGGGAGAGGGTGGGGGGGGACGTGGGCTGGTTGAACCGATTGAAGAAGTCATTCAACTCGTTCGCCCTCTCCACTGTCCCCTCAATGACTCTGGTCTTTGTATTGTGGCCTGTGATGGTTTTCACACCTTCCCAGACCTCCCTCATGCTGTTCTCCTTCAGTTTCTGCTCCACCTTTCTCCTGTAGCTGTCCTTCGCTTCCCTCATGCAGTGTTTCACCTCCTGCTGTGCTGCTTTCATCGCCTCCCTATCCCTGCTCCTGAAGGCGGCCTTCTTCCTGTTGAGGACAGTTTTGACTTCCTGTGTTACCCATGGCTTGTTATTAGGGTAACACCGTACAGTCTTAGCGGGGGAGACCATGTCTGCACAGAAGTTGATGTAATCTGTCAGACAGTGTGTCAGCCCCTCTATGTCCTCACAGTGTGGGCTAAGCAGTACATCCCAGTCTGTGATGTCATAGCAGTCTCTGAGGGCATCTTCCATTTCAGGGGACCACCTCCTGATGGAGCTAGTTGTTGCAGGCTGCCTTTGAACCAGGGGGGTATACTTCGGCTGTAGACAAACCAGGTTGTGGTCAGACTTCCCTAGTGGGGGGAGGGGTGTGGCTCTGTATGCATCCCTTACATTAGCATACAGCAAGTCAATTGCAGGGGTGATAGCGTTCCGGCGCCGCGCCGGATTTCCGGCGTACCGTGGCTGGGGAAAAAAAAAAAATCTAGTTCGCCCATTGTCCTGTGTCATTCTGAGATGCGCAGATAGACAGTAAAGGGAATTCGCATGATATGGAACTAGTGGGAAAAAAGTGCCGTCACGGCACAAATTAGTCTAATTCGTGCCGTGACGGCACTTTTTTCCCACTAGTTCCATATCATGCGAATTCCCTTTACTGTCTATCTGCGCATCTCAGAATGACACAGGACAATGGGCGAACTAGATTTTTTTTTTTCCCCCAGCCACGGTACACCGGAAATCCGGCGCGGCGCCGGAACGCTATCACCCCTGCAATTGTCCTGTTGTTCCTTGTTGGACAATCCATAGCCTGGTAAAAAGCAGCCAAAGTAGAGTCCAAAGTAGCATGATTAAAGTCCCCAGAAATGATCATAAATGCCTCAGGGTGCTGTGTCTGCAGCCTTGCTGTGACAGAGTGAATCCTCTCGCATGCAGTGGCTGCATCTGCCTTCAGAGGGATGTAAACACAGATGGTGATCACGTGACTGAACTCCCTTGGCAGATAATATGGCCGCAGGCTAACAGCTAGCAGCTCCAAGTCCGGGCAACATAAAACTGTTTTTACGGAGATATGTCCCGGGTTACACCAGCGGTTGTTGACATAAATGATGAGTTCCCCACCTTTGCTTTTCCCGCATGTGTTAGTGTCTCTGTCGGCTTTCACAGCAGTGAATCCCCGCAGGTCCATGTTAGCATCCGGTACAAGGGGTGTTAGCCATGTCTCCTTAAAGATAAACAAGCTGCTCTCCCGATAAATCCGCTGGTTGTTCAGAGCAGAAAGCTCGTCGACTTTATTCGGCAGCGAGTTCACTTTCCCCATAATAATGGAGGGAATGGATGGTTTGTAGCGCCGCCGGTTGTCCGCTAGCCTAGCCTTTAGCTTAGCTCCAGCTTTGCAGCCCCTGGGTTTCCTCCTCAGCTCCGCCGGGATGGGGTGTCGTATCCCGGCTCGTCCCATTTGTTTTCAGGGACAGCAGCTCCTCTCTCGAATAAGTGAGAAAACTGGCTCCTGGTTGCGTGTTAAAGTTAAATATATCCATGTTATATAGTTAAACACGCTATGTCTCTGTAAGAAGAGCAAAAAAGTAAAAACGTGGAAAAAAAAGAGGTTTTAAGAGCTAAAAACTACAGAGCTACTGGAGAGGCAGCCGTCTCATACAGCACCCATACTATTCACCTCCATACTAATGGGGCCTTTCCAGATGTGCAAGCTACTCATGCCATTTGCCCTAATGCACCCCAGCATCACAGATACTGGCTTTTGAACTGTGTGCTGATAAAGCCAGAAGATCCTTCTCCTCTTTAGCCCAGAGGATGCGGTGTCCATAATTTCTAAAATGAACTTCAAATTTTGAATCGTCAGACCAAAGGACAGCTTTCCAACTTGTCTCAGTCCATTTTGTGTTAAGGGTGGCAAGATGTGGTGAGTTAGGATCCAATAGCAGAACACAAACCAGAAAATCCAATGAATAAAAACTGATTTAATTTAAGTCCAAAAAGAGTCAATGAACAAAAATAGCAAAAATGATCCAGACAACAGACAAAGACAAAGTGCTAATACGAAAAAACATGAAAATAGTTCTGACAAAAACTGGAGACAAAAAAACATGGTGCAAAAAACATGAAACACTGACAAAACGTGAGTGCAAAGAACTGTGGCTAAGACTAGGCAAAACGGAGAGCAAAAATCCAGGAAGCAAAAAATGGCACAGAGACGACGTGAGAAACAGACAAGACGTTCTGGCAAAGTCCCCTTCTGAGAACGGCCTATTTATACACAGCAGAGCAGACCAGGAAGTGAATGCCGGCAAGATGGAAGTCCCGTCCTGGATCCGGATTGCGCTGAACTGGGAGATAGTAAATCTCCAGAGTGGAAGTCTGGGGTGGATCATGACATTTTGTTATAACTTGGGCCAAGATAATAAAATCATTGTTTTTGTTCTAATTTGGCAATTGCCTACTGAATACCGACCTCCCAAAAGCACAGTGTGGCACAGAGATATGTCGCTTAGTGTGTCAGGTGGGCAAAGCATTCTGTCAGGAATGGGTGGAAGACTGATGTAAGTGCAGAAGATAGTTTATTATTAAGAAAAGTGAAAACAGGAAAACAATCCGAATCAGCAAGCATAAATCGAGAAATGGTGAAACAGGCAGTCAGTCGAGCGAGGCACAGACAGACTATCAAAGGCTAGGCAGGAAATGAACTTGATAAACAGGAAATCAAGGATCGGAAACCAAGAGAAGCAAACAGGAACTAAGGCTTGGTAATGTGTAAGCAACTCAGAACTTCATGATGTCTATGAAGATTCTCAGTCATCCAGGTCATGGTAAACTGTGGGTGGTAAAAGAGAGCAACTGGACTTGCTTGAAGATTCTTGAAGACGTTTCACCTCTCATCCGAAAGGCTTCTTCAGTTCTATCTGACTGGTAGGGAGCATCAGGTATTTATCCTCTCATGGATGAAAAGCTCATCTAAGGTGTCATTGAGTCATCCTGTTGGTGTGGATCAACTGGGGGCTGGTTGTGAATGGCCTCGAGAGTCGTTAGGATGATCAATGGATTGCCCATTAGGGTGATCAATGGAATGCTGATTCTCTCTGTCCTCCTGTGAGTCACTGAAAACAGCTGGGTTTTGGTGTGCATTCAGTTATCTGGGAAGTGTGCCAAGGACTGCATTGTAGGTGGCTGATAAATGATGTCTTAGACCCCCACCTCTGTTCAGTGATGGCCGTTCCAGGTTGACAAAAATGGCTTCTTTAACTCCTCACTCATACCAACGATCCTGGCTCAGGCTTCTGTCTTGTCTAATGTGTACATCACAATCCAAGAAGGCTAGATTATTCCCACTGACGTCCTCCCGAGTGAAGTTGATGTTAATATCCACTGCATTGATGTGCTTAGAGAAGGCTTCCACCTCGTGGGTTTTGATTTTAACCCAGGTGTCATCCACATATCTGAACCAGTGGCTGGGAGCAACTCCTGAAAAAGTGGTCAAAGCTTTATGTTCCACTTCCTCCATGTAAAGATTGGCCACAATAGGGGATACCGGTGAGCCCATGGCACATCCATGCTTCTGTCTGTAGAAACTTTCATTAAACTGGAAATAAGTGGTAGTCAGGCAGAGGTCAAGCAGGGTGCAAATCTGGTCCGTGGTGAGGCTTGTTCTATCCAATAAGGTGCTGTCTCGAAGGAGTCGTTTTCTAACAGTTTCAACTGCTTCTGTGGTGGGAATGCAGGTGAACAGAGAAGTGACGTCGTAGGAAACCATGGTTTCATCTGCGTCTAGTTTGAGGTCTGCAGCTTTAGTAGCAAAATCTTGGGAGTTTTTGACGTGATGTGGCATATTCCCAACGAGAGGAGCCAGGATGGTGGCCAGGTGTTTGGCAATGTTGTAAGTAACCGAGTTTATACTGCTGATGATAGGTCTGAGTGAAGCTCCTTCCTTGTGAATCTTGGGAAGTCCGTATATGAGAGGAACGGCTTCCCCAGGGTACAATCTGTAGTACAGAGATCGGTTGATGGCTTGGTCCTTCTCTAGTTGTTGCAGGCAGCTAACAACTTTCTTTTTGTAACACCTTGTGGGGTCCCGCCTCAAGGTTTCATAGGTGGTAGTGTCGCTGAGGAGACTGGTCATCCTGGAGTGGTAGTCCGCTGTGTTTAGCAACACTGTGCATCTCCCTTTGTCAGCAGGAAGGATGGTGATGTTCCGGTCTCTTTGAAGCAATGTAAGAGCCCTCCTTTCTTGGATGGTGAGGTTGGAGGGGGGTGCTTTCGCACTGGACAGAGCAGCTGATATCTTTAGTCTAAGTTGTTCTGCCTCTGTGTTGGTCAGATTGTTGTTTCTGATGGCTGACTCTGTGGCTGTGATGAGGTCTACCACTGGTATCCGCTCTGGTGAAACTGCAAAGTTAAGTCCCTTGGATAGAACATCTTTCTCTGGTTGGGTGAGTACCCTGTCGGATAAGTTCTTCACCCATATCTCTTCTATGTCCGGTTGTGTAGCCTGGTCAGATTTCTTCCTCCAAGTCAGCACTTCTGTCTTGCTGGAGGAGGTGGTTTTAGACAGCAAAGTTTGAAATTTACGCATCTGTCGTTCCTTGCCTTTGGTATGTTGTGAAATCTGTGCCTTCTCAGCGAACTCAGAGACTTGTTCCAAAACTTCACTGGGAAGAAGTACTGTCAATTCTTCAAACATCAGTTCAGTCTTGTTCTGGAGAGCATCGATGGTGAAATGTACTTGTCTCACTCTCTCGTTGAGAAGCTGCTTCTGGGCTTTCTGGAGGATTATTTTCCAGGTCCTTATATACAGTAGGTGCACTGATTGTGCCTCAATCCTGTGTGGGTGTGAGTCGTTTACGGTACACGCGCAAGAGTCCTCTTGGCACACGCGCTGTCCGGGGCATACCTGAGAGTCAGTCTGATGCATGCGCCACGGCACGCAGGTGTGACATGGTGTAGACCAGGGGTGTCAAACCTGATCCATAAAGGGCCATGTGGCTGCAGGTTTTCATTCCAGCCATGCAGCAGCACCCTGATTTGGCTTATTCAATCAACTGACACACCCACCCTTTAATCAAGGGTGGGTGTGGCTGCAAGTATTTGACTGTGTGAAGACAGTTCAGTTGATTGAATGAGCCAAGTCAGGTGTGCTGCTGCATGGCTGGAATGAAAACCTGCAGCCACAAGGCCCTTTATGGATCAGGTTTGACACCCCTGGTGTAGACAATTGTAGTGGAAAGTAGTCACTAGACTGCAGCCAGTGTACCTGAACAGTGCTAGTGTAGATCTACTCTACTTATTTTATTACCTGAAGGCTAAAATAAAATATTTTCCGAGCTACCCAAGATTACCTGCCTACTATTCAAACCTGTGTTTGTCAGTGTTTTCAAGCATTTTCAACACTCTAGAGTAATGGAGTATGTGTACAATGGAGTGTGCCATCTGTCTGCCAGATTGCTTTATTTTCATGGAGTCATAGAGAAGAGTGAAATTATTTAGGTGTCAGTATTAATTTAAAACCTTTTCAGTATTGTAAAGTACCACAAAGGAATACTGAATTAATACCATAATATTTCTAAATAAACTGCCACCTTATGATGTGACTGGGCTTGTCACATTGCTGGGTTTCAGTCACGTGACTTTTCTTAGCGGTTTTACTGGAAATTAAATAGCTGGTGGTCTAAAGGCTGCTGTAGTGCAAACAACTAGCGATAACAGAGTATGCTTGTAATCTAGAAGCCACTGCTCACTTTAGA
The DNA here is from genome assembly GCF_027579695.1 of Neoarius graeffei. Classification (NCBI taxonomy): domain Eukaryota; kingdom Metazoa; phylum Chordata; class Actinopteri; order Siluriformes; family Ariidae; genus Neoarius; species Neoarius graeffei. The sequence continues at coordinate 32,234,260 of NC_083596.1, forward strand.
TATATTCAGAAGATTGCTATGTGCAATGGAATAGACCTCTATAGTCTGGGAAAGAAGGATTTGTCATACAATCTCGAAAACTACCCTTCAGCCGAGTACCCCGACATCTCGAACTATCTGGTGTTGCAGACATCCTTCTACACCGCAAAACAGATGAAAGCGTGGAAGAGTATGGAGGTTTACAACTTTTTTTGTATGTGGCTGGGTAAAGGACCTTGGTATCAGGTCGCTGCCGAATGAATCCTGTATTGTTTTTGCCCATGTATGTATGGTTTTTTTTAAGCTTTTCGTTCACGTCTTGAACTAAGAACCCTTTATTCGTCATATGCACACTTAAAGCACAGTGAAATTCATCCTCTGCATTTAACCCATCTGAAGCAGTGAACACACACACTCAGAGCAGTGGGTAGCCACACCAGAGCGCCCGGGGAGCAGTCAGGGGTCAGGTACCTTGCTCAAGGGCACCTCAGCCCAAGGCCGCCCCACGTCAACCTACAGTAACTGCATGTCTTTGGATTGTGGGGGAAACCGGAGCACCCGGAGGAAACCCACGTAGACACGGGGAGAACACACAAACTCCACACATACAAACTCCCTCGCCGGCCGCTGGGTTCGAACCCGGAACCTTCTTGCTGTGAGGCGACCGTGCTAACCACTACACCACCGTGCCGCCCAACGAAGCACTGCAAGCTGAAGTGTAAACAAACAGTTCACTTGATTCTCACTTGTGTTCGCTTTTATCTCTCAGGTAACTCATTTACAAAGATCATCAGAAACCCTTTTAAAGAAGTGGATCTTAGACTAACGCAATCACGGCACACTGTATGGCTAGGTAAGAATTTTGTCGCGACCTTCATGCATATGGACTTTGTGAGGAGTAAACAAAGAAACAGCTGGGGAGTTTAGTGCTTCATGACTAAAAAAAAAAAGTACCGTAAAATAAGAACGCATAGCAAGAAAAGTACTTGGAAAACACTAACGACATATGCGAACCTTTCACAAAGTGATCACTGCAAACTCGAGCATGCTTTGACTCAGCTCCCTTCGATTTCAGTGAGAGGTTCAAAAGCCACATTTCTTGATGTCTTTTTGTGAAATCCTGTGTTTGTTTACCCTTTTTTTTTTTTTTTATTAGTTCATGGGGAATCCTGAAAAAACTTTTTTTTTTTTCCAGTTTCACGGTTTGATCGATTTCTAACAACCTAAAGCGATGCAAGCATAAGACATTTTTCATTTTTCAGTGCACCTCCTCTGTACAAACACTTTGTCACCTGAGCTTTGGTAGACCACCAGTTAAAGTCTTGAATAACTAATGAGGCAGATGTGACGTCACATGAAACCCAGCAATTCCTTTGGTAGTGATGGAAAATTATGTTTAAAAGTCTTGTCTTCAGATGCTGTGCATGCACCTCCAGTTTCTGGAGATTCCCCGATCTACATCACAACAAGGCACCACAGTTCCCATCTGCTTGATCGTGCTGCTTTGGTGTTTGGGGGTTTTTGAGGTTTTTTTTCTCCACTTTTTTACCATCAAGGGCTTATTATTTGCAATCGTATTGTGGGTGAAAATCATCATAACTATCTTTATTTTCACAGAGTCATAGGGAAGAGTGAATTTATTTAGGTGTCTGTATTACTTTAAGCACACAGTGAAATGCCTCTGCATTTAACCCGTCTGAAGCAGTGAACACACACATGCGCACACACACCCAGAGCAGTGGGCAGCTATGCTACAGTGCCTGAGGAGCAGTTGGGGGTTAGGTGCCTTGCTCAAGGGCACTTCAGCCCAACCTTCAAGCAATGGCTGCCTCATGTTAACTTAACCGCATGTCTTTTGAACTGTGAGGGAAGCCAGAGCACCCAGAGGAAACCCATGCCGACACAGGGAGAACATGCAATCTCCACACACAAAGGCCCCCTTCAGCCAGTGGGCTCGAACCCAGAACCTTCTTGCTGTGAGGCGACAGTGCTAACCACTACACCACCATGCCACCTTTTCTTCTTCCAATTCTGACACATCCAGACTGAACCATGCCACACAGTGCACTTGTATACAGCTTTTGGATCGATGCACCTGTTCTCTCGTTCTTGTTTATCGGTCATTTTTTTCCCTTAGAGAATGAATGGGGCTCACAAATCAGATCGTCCTGCTCGGACATGCATGTGATACCTCAGGCCAGCTACCCCGACACATACATGCAATTGGTTTTGACCTGCACTCATCTTTTCCTTTCTTTTTGTTCATCCCTTTCCCCCCATTGACTTGACTTCCATTTATTTTTTTCCCTATTCAAATGAATGGAGTTTCAGGAGAAAAACTTGGTGTCATGTCAAGCTGTGCGCTTCATGCTCTAAAATCTGTTTTAAACCATGCCACACACTCTGTTAATCTATCCAGCACCATGTAGATCATGTAAAAAAAAAAAGATTTTAGAGTGTGAAGTGTCGTATCGTGCTGCGAGTTGAGCCATTTTAAACCGAGATTTTAACATTTTTTCCTTGAAGCCCCCCTTGCTTGTGTCCAAGACAAGCCAGTCCCCCCAACCCCTGCCTGCACACATGCACCAAAAGAAGAGTGATTGATTACAAAATTTTATTTTCAAAAACAAACAGCAGCTGTAGGTTTTTGTTCCTATTCTCTTTGTTTTACAGTCTATAGTATATGGATAAATGTTTTTCTTTCCTCCTTTTTGTCATCAGGTGTATCTCACAAAAAAGACTGCACGGACATTAAAATATTTGTTTCTTCAAGAGAGCTTAACATTTAAACTTCAAACATGAGCTTAACTTTTTTCCTTTAAAGCAGATACACAGAACCTTTATTTTTTAAAATAAATTTCTGAGTGGATAGTATCTCCATCCTTGACTCTTGTGTGCTGCATAATTGGGAATAAAAATATATATTTTTTTGAGTTAAAATCGACCGCAAAGTTGCCATTTGAGCTACCCCGCTGAGCTAGCCATGCCTGAGTGCGTGATGTCACTGTGGTAACCGGTTTTAAGGCCGAGGCCTTTTACAGCTATAGACCAAAGTCATATAAATAAAAATTTATGGTGAAAATAAGAAATACCATTCCCGACTTGCTCAACTAAGACTGATTTGACTTCATTGATTGTGGGTTGACTCTCATTAAAACAGGATAGGTGTTATAACTTATGCAACATACATGTACATGCATGCATTTTCACTGATAAAACATAAAAGGCTAATTAAATAATTAGATGAACTGAGACAATCACATTCTGAAGCAAATTAAATAATCTTATACCGTTAACTTAAACACACAATACAAGTTACATGCAGGAAATGCAGGTAAACAATCTGTTGTTTTTGTTGTTGTTGTTGTTGTTGTTTTTTTTTATCCAAATGAGTCAGAGCTTACCCGTCTGTGTTCTCGCTTCTTGAGGGCTGATCTTGTGGCCGATTGTTTTGAAACAGTCTGACTTTCAGTTGTTCATTCAGTTCTCCATTCATTCACTTCTTCCACGTAAGGGCAAGACGGCAATAATATCCAGTTTAGAAATAAGACAGCTACTACACTCATTCTCTCCATACTGTGTATTCTGCCATTACTGCTCGGCTCAGGCAATTACTAAAACCTGGGACGGAATGGGAGGTTACTGGTTTCAGCAACAACCGCAGGGAGGTCACTGCCTGAGCGATATGCCCCGTCCTGTCCCGTCCCGGGTTTTAGCAACAACCTTCGGCTCACGCTCCAGGAGGACTGGTGCAACTGAACTCACTTTAAAAAAATAAAATAAATACTTTCCTTTTCTTGTTTTATTTTTCTTTAATTGTTGGGACTGCACCCTCTTTCAATACGGGCTTATAGCCAACGCTCCTCAACAGATCAGAGGTTTCATACGAGTCTTCAGTAAAATGTGCAGAGGAGAGACCACTTCATAGGCGCCCAATGTGTCCATGCACTTCTTGCAAAACGCATCCAAATCTTTGCAGTTTGAACATTCTTGGGCCATGAATGCAACATAAATCCACCTTCTGTCGTGTTGCTGCACTGGCTAAAAACACATCTACGTGGCATGGTGATAAATTAGCTCAAAATGGAGGATCGGAGTTGCAGTCAGCTCTGTTTTTTAGTATAGTGGAAATGGCGATGAGACCGATACACTTCCTGTTGTGACATTACGGACGTCAAGGTCATTCATTCAGACCGCTACCTATATAAATCACTTTAATCGTAAAAATTACTATATTAGATTTATTGTTAGTGCTTAAAACTCTTCCTGTGCCATTCTTGAGGTCTCAGGGCATTTATAAACGAAAGTGAGGCCATGGCTCTACATATATGCTTTAACAACCAGACAGAGTAGGCCTGCCTCATTACAAAAGAAAAATAGTGATTCACTCTCATATATATCAGCATCTATACAGTTTTCTTTCCTTCTGTTCGTCACCAGGTGTATAAAATAGAAACAGAAATAACAACGGCAAGGACATTTAACTATGTCTCTTTTCGTGAGAGTTAAATCTCTTAACCTCCTCACAGAGCAGATTCATGAGCTGGGTAAACTCTGCGCGTAAAGACGCATGCACAGTGCCATCAGACTGCTTCAGCAGCATTAGAAAATGCTGTAACTCCCCTTTTGACATGTTTGCAGCTCTGTACTCCAGTTTGCACACACAAGCATCTAGAGTGCCTTTGCACTGAATGACATTTGATTCAGGTCCCTGCATCCACGTGTTCGTCTCATTGTAGAGCGTGAATGTGTTTGGCACATTGGCACTTTGATCCAAAACGCATCAGTCGCACAGTGGTCGATTGTGATCATGCAAGAATTCCTTTATTTTTTCTTGCAGTTCCATAAAATGCACAAGCGATTTGTCCACATGACAACCACTGTATACACCCTCTGTGTGTAGCGGTAGTATTTGATGCGTGTCTTCCTCGCACAGCTGGGCAAAAAGTCTCTTATTAGAAGGGTGAGCTTTCATAAAGTTTACAACTTTAAGAACAGTTGACAAGGTGTTTTTGAGGTCTTCCAAAAGCTTCTTTTAAAAAAAAAAAATTATTAAATTTTTTTTAACTGGCCAATGCTTGGCGATGTAGCATGCAGTGGAAAATCGTGCACCCCAGGGCTTTTTCCTTCGGGCGGCTGAATGGGGATGAATTACTCAGATATAGCCACTAGCTGACCTGACGAGGTTGGGAACCATGGCTGTAGATCATGTGAAAAAGATTTTGCAGCGTGAGGTCTCGTGTGTGATCCAGTTTCTGTTGGTGACACTTTGCCACAGCTGAACACTGAACACAGCTGAACACACTTTGCATTTTCTCTGTGGAAATGCAGTCTAGTTCCAGCTTGTGCTTTCTTTTTAGCATCATTGTGGCATTTATATAATGAGGCATACTTATTTAAAAAATAAATTTGGTAAAAATACTTGTAAAACTAGCAAAACTAAGATGTAAACAGAGAATATAAACAGCCAAGTTGCCCCAAGCGACCGCTACCTGATGTCATCGAGTATGTCAAGCCCATCTGGCATTTGAAAGAAAATTCATTTTTCTCGAACACTATTTGGTCTCCGAAAATGAAAGCTTGATTTTTGAAATATGCAACTACTTTTACTTAAAATAAGTTTGAGAATAAATCTGTTGGAGGATTCTTTTAAGGCACAGACATCACACACGTTGAGGGAACTCAGCTCTCTCTCTTGTTACTGGCCATCTTAAAGACAAACAGAGATACACATTAATAAACCGCCAGTAATTAGACACAGGTGTAACTCATGCTACCTCCTGGTTGAACCTGACTCCTTGCCTTTCACAGCCGATGCTCAACCATACCTCCCACTGTCACAGTTTTGTACCATTTTATTAGCTACTCTTTGAAATTACATCTAATTAATACTGGATCTAATCTGAGTGCAAAATCTCTGCTATATTTTGATACCAGACATGGAGGATTAGTCTTAGAAATATATGATCACCTATTTTTCCCCCTTTTTTTCAATGAATTTCTGCCATGATTTGAGTACCTCATCTCAATAAAAGCATGTTTTAAAGGTCATAAGGTATGAATTTCTGCAAAATTCATTCAAAACATGACAGTGTAGACATTATATGTTATGCCAAAATCTGAAATTCCACTATATTTTGTCCCACATAATGTATTTCCACATTTATTTCAAAATCGTGATTTGCGACTTCTGACTGGTTTGCAGTGGAGGGTCATGTTTAGTGAACTCCTATTTTTAGTTTCTTCAAGGTAAATATAGATTTCCATTATATGGTATGTTTAAAATTGAGTTTATTAAAATGCCTTTTGGTCAAAGTGAAACATTTAAAATACAGTTAAAGACAGACTTCATGAAACCTTTTTTTTCCTTGTCATATTTTGATTAAACTGGATGGCGCTTAAAGGACTTGAAGTGGACATTTGGGAGGAAATAAAACAATTTTGGTGCTCCTATTAACTAGAATGCATTCTCTCCCTCAGGTGATGAGTTGGGAAGGTCTAGAACACAGCAAGCATCATATACAGAGTAAGGATATATCACATTTAAAATGCACAGAAACAAGATTTATTGTCTTTTATCTTATTGAAGTTTAAAGCAGTGTCCTATAATAGCCCACGTGAAGGGGTAGGGACTGTAACATTGTGTTCTCACCATGCCTTCTTGGGTTTCCTCCGGGTGTTCCGGTTTCCTCCCACTGTCCAGACATGCAGATTAGGTCAATTGACTACTTTAAATTGTCCATAGGTGTGAGTGTGAATGGTGGTTGTCTCTGTGTTAGCCCTGCAGTAGATTGGCAACCTGCCCAAGGTATACTCCATCTCTTGCCTGAAGTCAGCTGGGTTTGGCTCCAGCTTCCCCCGCGACCCTGACGAGTAAGCAGTATAGACGATGGATGGATGGATTTTTACAGCGTGTAATCATCTATTATGAACATAGCTAGAAATGGAAATTTCAGTGGTTCCAGTATTTTTAATTGACAATTTCTATTAATTAGGAGGCTGACCAACAATGACCTGCTGTCTCTGGATCCATTTGGCTCCAATCTCTCTGGTGCTGTTTCCTCTGTGTCCTCCTCTGCAGGTAACTATGCCTGTTTTTCTGATAATACAGTGTCTTGCAAAAGTATTCATCCCCCTTGGTGTTTGTCCTGTTTTGTTGCATTACAAGATGGAATTAAAATTGATTTTTGGAGGGTTAGCACCATTTGATTTACATAACATGCCTCCCACTTTAAAGGTGCAAATTGGTGTTTCATTATGACACAAACAATAATATTAAGATGAAAAAACAGAAATCTGGAGTGTGCATAGGTATTCACCCCCTTTCGTATGAAACCCCTAAATAAGAGCTGGTCCAACCAATTCACTTCATAAGTCACATAATTAGTTGATTAAGATCCACCTGTGTGCCATCAAAGTGTCACATGATCCATCACATGATGTCTGTATAAATCAACCTGTTCTGGAAGGACCCTGACCCTGCAACACTACTAAGCAAGCAACATGAAAACCAAGGAGCACTCCAAACAGGTCAGAGACAAAGTTGTGAAGAAGTATAGATCAGGGTTGGGTTATAAAAAAAAAATCCCAAACTTTGAATATCCCATGGAGCACCATTAAATCCATTATACCAAAAGGGAAAGAATATGTCATCACTACATACCTGACGAGAAGGCCGCTCACCAAAACTCACAGACCAGGCAAGGAGGGTATTAATCAGAGATGCAACAAAGACACTAAGGAGCTTGAAGGAGCTGCAAAGATCTACAGCGGAGATGGGAGTATCTGTCCATAGAACCACTTTAAGCCCTACACTCCACAGAGTGGGGCTTTATGGAAGAGTGGCCAGAAAAGTCATTACTTAAGAAAACACATTTGGAGTTTGCCCAACAGCATGTGGCAGCCTCCCCAAACACATGGAAGAAGATTCTCTGTCAGATGAGACTAAAATTACAGGGCAATTCTGGAGGAAAACCTATTTGAGTCAGCCAGAGGTTTGAGACTGGGACAAAGTTTCACATTCCAGCAAGACAATGACCCTAAACATACTGCTAAAGCTACACTGGAGTGGTTTAAAGGGAAACATTTCAATGTCTTGGAATGGCCTAATCAAAGCCCAGACTTCAATTCATTTGAGAATCTGTGGCATAACTTGAAGATTGCTGTACACCAACGCAATCCATCTAACTTGAAGGAGTTGGAGCAGTTTTGCCTTGAGGAATGGGCAAAAATCCCAATGGCTAGATGTGCTAAGCTAATACCCCAAGAGACTTGCAGCTGCAATTGCAGTAAAAGGTGGCTCTACAAAGTATTGACTTTGGGGGGGGGGGGGGGGGGTGAATACCTATGCACACTCCAGATTTGTTTTTTCATCTTCTTGTTTGTGTCACAATAAAACAGTAATTTGCACCTTTAAAGTTGTAGGCATGTTGTGTAAACCAAACTGTGCTAACCCTCCAAAAGGCCACTTTAATTCCATCTTGTAATGCAAAAAAAGGACAAACAGCAAGGGGGATGAATACTTTTCCAAGACACTGTAGTAATAATAATATTAATTTAAATATGCAGCACTTGTAGTATAACAGGTTTACAAAGCTCTGTACACACTGAATAAAAATATGTAATGAAAAGAAAATAATAAGATGACGACAAAGCAATAAAAATGATATAGAGGTCAAGAATGAAGATATCCTCACACCTCTTGTGCATCCTGTACACTAGGCTTCCCACTGTGTGCCAACCAGTGATGCGCCCCAAATCAAATTTAGTGTTCATGCCAGTTGTTTTCCTTATGAAGGGTTTCCCACTGTGTAACAGGTAGTAAGGTTTCCTGTTCAAGGTGACAGCATTTTTGCTGGAAGAATAATAGTGTGAGGGGGAAAAGAATAAAGTAACAAATGTACAAATAACATTTGGTTTAAGAATAAAAGATGATCAAATATGATGGAAAATACATTTTGAATCATCAAATGTAATATCAGGTGGCACGGTGGTATAGTGGTTAGCACTGTCGCCTCACAGTAAGAAGGATAAGTGACTATAGATAATGAATGGAAATATAATATTAAGTGTGTATTGACTTTCTAAAGCTGCTTTTACATGGGCAGCTGGAACAAGTTGCGCCAACTTTCCTTCGTGTTTACACGCTCACACTGTTGGTAGCAAACTGGAGGTTAGACAGGTAAACACAAGTTATCTGAACTGTTAGCTGAAGCTTGTTTTTGAACTTGCTTTATTGTCCTCCCTCTGCTTGTTTCTGTTTAAACACTTGGTGATTCGGCGGCAAATCGGCTTATTGCGGCCCGATTTCTCCAAATCCAACAGGGTATCTGCATCTCCCCCACAATTGGGTGAGGGTAAGAATTTCTTCTTTAGTCCAGTTATCACTGCAGTTGGCTTGGGAATCACTTGACTCCATTGTTTAAAGGCAGAGAAGTTTGACAAGGAAAAGCACTCGAGAAGAACTGACCACTGAATTTGCCATGAAGCGGTCTTGTCCAAATGATAAATGACCCAGATGAATGCTACCTCGCATGCGTAAGCCCTCCCACTTGTCACCAGTTGTGTTTTAGATGGTAAGTGGGAACAAGTTGCGCCCAGAACAAAATGTGTTTAGATGGGCAGTTGTGTCGGGGCAACTTGTTCTGGTGCAAGTGCCTGTGTAAAAGCAGTGTCATCAGTCTCCAAATTGACAGGACAAGGTTAGCATGTAGGACTAAAGGACTGTTTCTGAAATATCAAGTATTAGTGATGTGCAGATGATTATCGAGGGGTTGTGTATCATTTAGCTTTGTACTCATGCAGTAGGTTTTAGATGTAGCTTAAAGTAAGATGTAGTCAGGTGTTAACAGATGGGAGAGATAGGATAGTCATATGATTTCCGGGTTTTCCATTGAAATAGTGTGCTTAAACATTTGCTAATAATTAACAATTATTCCACGAAATTGAGTCATACATGAGCTGATAGCCGATGAGGCGCGTAGCGCTGAGTAGGCTATAAGCCATATACAACAAGATTTGAGTGGAATAATTGTTTTATTATATCTACATTCGCTGGATTTTGAGAAACAGAGCATTATTTTTTGCAAATTCGATAAAGAAAAACTTTGTACAAAATGTTCGACAATATAATTTCTGCTTAGTGGACACATAAACAAACCGATTAAATGACAGTAGAAATTTGTAAAAAATGCTGCTATAATAACTCTTGGGAAAAAAACCCCCGATGTGTTCTTACTATCAAATACTTTCATTCCATATTTTGTTGCTTTTTTTTTTTTTTTTTGCATTTTTTGGGGGTTTTGTTTTCGTGTAGTAGAGTTTGTATTTTGCCCTCCATTGGTTTAGCAAAATGCTCCACCATTTTGTTTTTCTCTACTCACAGTCTGAGTTGATAGCCTAGTAGTGGAGTAGCCAGTCAGAGCGTGCAATTGCTCATATCCAATGAATGTGAATATAATAATTAGTACCTGACTATGACACTGTACCTGACTATGACTTACAAAATGATTGTTTTTGTGTGTGTGGGGGGTATTACACTTTTCAGAGAAATACGGAATTACAAATCCCTGCAAAATCAAAACTATCCTGTTTTTTGTACTCACTTCAAGAGCACACAGGCTTATAACCCTCTAACACACATGGTAACTCCTGCTCATCCTGCTGCCTCTAGGAAATTTGATTTAACACCAATCTTAAGCATAATTGATACTGTGTCCATGCTGGTGAAAACGTCTTGGCTTTTCCCATTCTCAGCAGTTACCTTTAGAGTGTTTACTCAGACTGCTATGATCATGAAAACCCACCAAGTAGCACTGCTATTATAGCTGAATTTTGTCAAAATATTTTCACCATCTCACAGACCTGAGGCTACATTTGGGGATATTATTTTTTCTTCTGTTTATTTCATATACAGTCCCTTCCAAAAGTATTAGAACAGCAACTCGCCTCTTCAGGCTGCACCTCTCCCCTGCTCACCTTCCTACTGTGTAACTGTGTTTTCAACCCAGGCTGTGTACTGTCTAGCCTGAGTTTAGCCATTTCAGTTCTCTGTTTAGTTGTACTTTGTATGGTTGGTTTGTATCCTTGGCTGTTTTCTGAGTATTGATACTTCAGCAGAATATTACACGAAGTATTGTTGTCACTTGTTCAGTTGGCACTAGAACTTTCTTGTCTAGAAGTTCAGCACTTTGTGTACCTGGCTTTTGCTCTTGTTGTATGTCGCTCTGGATAAGAGCATCTGCTAAATGTAATGTAATGCAAGGCCAATTCTTTCGTTTTTGCTACAGTTTCCTCCATAATGTATTAGCATGGCAAGACCAATTTTTTTTTTGGCTGTACTGTGAAGACATTTGGGACAAGACAAGGGTTTGAGATCAAAAGATGAATATGAGACAATAGAAGCTGAACTTCAGGTAATAGCTCTTAACATGCGACTGGCTTGAAGCAGGGGCATATCCACAACCAATACGGGCAGACAAGTTGCAAACGCACTGTTCCACCGGCTGTACTGTATCTACTGCACATGCTCGATCTCTGCTGTGCAGACTCTGATTCCAATTTTTACCTACCCCACAAACTCAAAAATGGCATCCTTCAGTTTGACCAAAAAAGTATTCTAAACCACATAACGGTCTTCTCAAGCAGGATATGAATGGATTTTTTTTGTAAATCATTTGTACAAGCATTTGTGTAAATCTGTGGATATGAAGACTAACTTATGTAAATATTGATCAGCTCATATAATTTGCAATGAGTTATTGTGCTTTTATAAACATTGTCAAGTTAAAACTGAATAAAATTACACATGCAAATTTTATATTTTTAATACAGCTGTTTTTTATTTGCATTAAAGAAATATTAAATATTAAAAAGAAAGATGTAAAGCAAGCAACCAAATCCATTTTTTGACAAATAAGACCCGTCTTTGAATTAAGAAAAGATGCTGCTTTACAGAAGTATGGCAGGTTGGTATATTGCATAGGATAGTCGTAAACTGAGGCGGTGCAAATGGCAAAATTTGATATTACTGGATGAGTTAGCACGTGCTAACTCATAGGAAGGAACACTGATATTTAGAGACCGGTATGATTTTTTTTTTCCTCTTCTCTTCAGAAGACAAAAGGTGGCTTCCTTTTGCCACAGCATCATCTTTTAACGCTGTGCAGCACTTCAGATCCAGCACTAATTCCTCTGAGAATATGAGCCTGTGCCATTCCTATGTATGTCCAAATTTTTGCCATGTTTAAATTTCTTTCTATTTGCATGATTCAGAAAAAGATTAAGTGACCAGCCTGAGCCGTGAATGAGCCATGTATGCCCTAGTCCCTATAATCCAGCGTGTTCCCAAATACATGAGGGTGCATTTCTCCTCTAGCACTAATCTGATACAGTGAGCATGTCAGAGCCTCATCATGTGTCTGTAAAGCAAAAGTTTCTGGCAAAAATGGGGGAAAATAAGCCATCCATTTTATTTACTTGCAAGCTTTATTTTCACCTTTTTTGCACATTTCCTTTAAACTTGAACTCGTGTCTCTTAGAATTGCTGCAATGTTTTCCACCTCTCTGGCCTTAGTATCTTGCTTTTACAAGACAGCATTGGTGAAGACTCTTTCAGGTGCTGCGACTCTGCTAAATATTTTTAAAAAATTCTCTTAAATGCGAGTCTTCCACACCTACCGCTGATAAATTCTTCTTATTCTGCCATTTAGTAGTCATTTTGCGCTTTCCACTATTCAAGCTTCACCTTTTATAGAGTTTTTTGGGCATCAATAAATGCAAATCGGTTGTGCAAAAATGATTTGATAAATGAGGCCTATTGGGAGTAAATGGTATAATGTCCACTCATTATAATATGGCATTGGTTGTGACTCAGATATGCTTGTGTAAAGTTTTCAAATATGTGGAGAAGTTTGCCTATTTTATAGCCCTCTCAAATATTGAAACTCCCAGCTTATTATTTTACCACTATTATATCTTTGTCCCACACAGTTCCTCCCTCTAACAGACCCACAACCCCTCTGGGCACAGCAGCAATAGTTCCTCCCCCTCGACCCTCATCACGGCCCAAGCTGCCTGCGGGCAAACTGACTGGCATCAATGAAATTGTGAGTACTTTATCTAGATTTATTTTTGTGTCATTTTACCATCTTTAACCCTCTGGGGTCTGAAGGTATTTTCTGGCACTCTAATGATTTTGGCATGCTCTGATTTTGTTGTCAATTTCAACAAAGCTAAGCAGTATTTTCAAAGTCATATGGCTTTTTTTTTTTATTCAGCACAAGTTCAGCTACAATAATATCTATGTAGTATACATGTCATGATTGTACTTTTAAAAAATAACAGATAAATGAAGATGTTGTAAAAAGCGGTTTTAGAACTGTGTTGGAATGTGTGAAAAAACATGACCTTACCCATTGTAACAAACTGTTTTGGTCACTTGAGGTGATTCTGTTCAGTCTTAGGACTGTATCAAGCACAAAAACTCCACTGAAGGGTTAAATATCAACTGTGAAAAAAACTGGTCTGTTAAATATTTACTGTATATCAATTTTATATAATTAATTTGTTTGTATTGTTTTATTTCGTACTAAAGGCACGGCCGTTCAGTCCTTCTGTGGCAACCAACACTAGTCCTCAGCCTACTGCACCTCTTGCACGGGCCGAAAGTTCCTCCTCTCTGAGCTCTAACACCTCGCTGAGCGCAAGCAACACACCCACCATTGGTGAGAAACTCTTACCCACTCATTCTGGGGTAATATACATATCTCACGGAAGGATTCTCAGGAATGCAACCTCGCATATTGTTCATCAAATTCTTTTATATATTAATTTGGCAATACATCCTCATGTCGTCTGAGGGAGTTTTTCCTTGCCACCATCACCACAGGCTTGCTCATTGGGGATAGATTAGGGATAAAATTAGCTCATGTTTTAAGTCGTTCAAATTCTGTAAAGCTGCTTTGCGACAATGTTTATTATTAAAAGCACTATACAAATAAACTTGACTTGACATCCTTTCACTACATTCTCGCACGTCTGTGGGTTTTGTCATCTGTAGCTTTTCTTTTGATTTTTGGTTTGAATTTCATCTTTTTCATTGATGCTGTAAGAGGATGATGTGTTTGTGGTGAAACTGCCCACGTTTGAGAAGAGGTGTGAAACTCCAGCAGGTAACATGCCTTATGCTGCAAACTGGAAGAAGTTTTTTGTTTGTTTTAACTTAAAAACTAACTATGTTGACTCCTCATTTCGTGTGACCTGTCCTAAATTAAATGTTCATCATTTTAACTACTAAATTCCACTTTTTTTCATTGTTTGTCTGTGCTGTGCTTAACACGTTTCTTGGGTGTGAGCATGATATTGAATGCCATAAATTTATATAATGTTTTCCTATACATGTATTTTATTATATTTTTTCCCCTGTTGTCTCCTCCCCACTCCCCTTCCCGTCTACCTTCCTTGCTTCTAGGGACGTCTCGTGGCCCCAGCCCAGTCACATTAGCATCCCAGGATTCACTTCCCATAGCTGTTGCTTTCACAGAGTCAGTTAATGCTTACTTCAAAGGGGCTGATCCCAGCAAGTGAGTTCTTGTGTTTGAGTTGTAATCCATACTCTATATATAAACAAAAGGCTTGTGTTGCGCAAGAGCATGTGTGACAGGGTGGCTATGAGAGTCTGGATCTGCTGCTCAAATATTCCATCATTCTTCTGTACTTTATCAAGTCAAAAAAGTGTGAATTTATTAAATATAATATAGATAATAAAACATTGCCTGATCTAACAGAGAGACACACTTGAAGAGTCTTGCCTTAAAGCAGCCATGGATAACCTGATTTAAGATAACTTTTGTCATAGTTTCTAAAATTGTCACTATATCCTGACCGTAGTACATGAGGCAGATAATCTGTGAAAAAATCAGGCTCATTTGGCTCCACCTAATGCCATTGCAAGAATCCACCATGCCTGAATAAAAACAACCAATCCAAGCCAGGAGGAGTGTCTGATGGAATGTCCATCACTGTAGGCAGCTCCCCTCCCCCATGCATGTTCTCACTCATGAACACCTGAAAGCATTCAAAACTGATGTAGAGTTGGCCATGTCCCTGCTTAATGGGTAATTACCCCTGCTTGATTGACTTGATTTTCGGGAAAAAAAAAAAATCCACAAAGCTAAGATGGTAATGGTTACAGTAACACTCCATAGCACACATTTTATGTTACTGTGATGTTACAGTCGAGCTAACATTAGCTTGTTTCTGCTGCTAAGGCAGAGATGCTCTTAGAGGAACATCTCCGGTTAAGGCTATGGTTAACGTTGTTTTTTATGAAAGTTGCTGAAAACATCTTTGTGAAGTACCCAGGCAATTGTATCGCTTTGGTGTGGTATTGATATTTGTCTGCCTGTGCTTTCACTGCTAAATGTTCTCATAAGTGATTTACTGCTTATTTAGCTCTATTCGCAACAGTTTCTGTCATCAAACAAACATCTAAACACTGAAATAAGTGTGTGCTAGTTCTTTTACCGGATAGATGTGGTGATTACTTTTCATGCTGAGCTGTTGTCTGATCCAGTTACTATGCGCGTTCATGTGTTTTGGAGGAGTGGCTTTGGATGGAGGGCTGAAAGGAGGGGGTGGGAATTTTTCAGTAGGATACTTTCAAAATCTGGCTTACTCTTGCTCCGTTCTCCAAAAGGAAAAAGCTTTAACCATATTTTAATCCCACTGAATCATTATTAGGCATTTATTTTTAGGTATTAAAGTATATTCCTGTAATATTGCTGGGCAATATTACCAAAATATCACAATAGTTTTCTCCGTTAGGGAAAAATAAATATGAGGTAAGCAACCATGGATATTGCTTTTAGTGACGCACTGCTTGCTGAAGTTTGTCTTTTCAAATATTCTCTATATTTGTTCACCTGGCCAGCTCTTAAATGAACAAAAAGATAGTTTGTGTTTCTACCTTTGTTTTATTTAGCTGTAAATATGAACATGGATCAAAACATGAAATTTTGTTGTATTTGGGGTTGTGATGTCAGATGGACCACGGTACACAAATGGTTAGGTTTAAGTTCATTTTCTTTTCTTACTTGTATGTACATCATTGTACATACTTGTACACAGACGTTTAACTTTTTAAAACTCTCTGTGGTCAATCTATAATACTAGTGCATCTGAAACAATTAGAATATTGTCGAAAAAGTTCAATCTTTTCCATCAGTTACAGTGGCATGCAAAAGTTTGGGCACCCTTACTGAAAACGTCTGTTACTGTGAATAGTTAAATGAGCAGAAGATGAACTGATCACCAAAAGGCATAAAGGTAAAGATGAGACATTTCTTGACAGAGTTTTATGCAAGATTTGTGTATTATTTTTGTTTTGTACAATTGGAAAGGGAAAAAAGAAAAGGAACACTCTGCGAAAGTTTGGGCACTCCAATACATTTGAGTTCTCAAGTAACTTTTACCAAGGTTACAGACCTTAAAGGTCATAGGCAATGGTTTTCAATTTATGCACATTTGAAACTTTATATGTTAAAAACCCTCTGTAATTTTCTTCTGGTCCCAAGAAGTATTGTTAATAAGTAATAATTAAAATAAGTTAGTGCAGATTGCGGCGAATTTCTGTTCGGTGATTTTCGTGACCACTTGGCATGTGACGTCATTCAAGACAAACAAACCGCTTGAGTTGAGTCCACTTCCGTTTACTTGCATTGCCATTCAGCTTGAATGCAGACGTGCATTTGGGAATTTCCAAAGAAAAACCATGCCTTATTGTTGTGCAGTGAACTGTACCGTAACAACAGGACCGGCTCAGGAAGAAGTTTTTCCCTTTTTCTGAGAGAAGAGAAGAGACTGAGAGAGTGCATTGTCTTTTTCCGGAAGAGGAGAAGAGGCAGAGCGAGTGGGTTGGCTTTTTCCGAAAAAGGAGAAGAGGCGGAGTGAGAGGGTTGGCTTTTTCCGGAAAATGAGAAGAGGCGGAGTGAGTGTGTTGGCTTTTTCCGAAAGAGGAGATGAAGCGGAGAGAGTGGATTGTGTGCGTGAAGCCAGAGGGTTGTTTTTTTTTTTTTTTCTGGAAGAGGAGACGAGCCAGAGTGAGTGAATTGTGCGCGTGAAGCCAGAGGGTTGTTTTTTTCCGGAAGAGGCAGAGAGTGTGGATTGTGCGCGTGAAACAAAATCAAGTAGTCAAAGAAGAAACGGATCAGCAACGCTCAAGCAAAAAGGAGAAGATTGGAGGTAAACATTTTTACTTTTGCTTGCAATTGACAAGTCAAGAATCCTGAGGGATCCTGTACAATCATTGTGGAAATGAGGCAAAGGGATATTTCCTTGCTTGGAGTAGGCTATAAATAGTATAATGCCACGGATGGCAGGCTAATGTGGCCTACCAGCACACTGTCAAGTAATCGTTACCTATATCCACTAGGGAGGGCAGTTTAATTATTCTTAAAAAGGGCTCTTATTTAGTATTACGATGAAAGTAAGAATTTATCATAATTACCAGGATAAATCGTTTGGGCGCGAGTCTTGTTGAGGTCCGGGGTCACCGCGATCAGAGTCAGCCAAGTCGCTGTCCGATTCTGAGGCTGCACGGTCAAACCAGTGAGCCACGTTCACCGATTGCTTCGCAACGGCCATAGGTTCATACATATCAAATCAAGTTTATTTGTATAGCGCTTTTAACAATAAACATTGTCGCAAAGCAGCTTTACAGAATTTGAACGACTTAAAACATGGGCTAATTTTATCCCTAATCTATCCCCAATGAGCAAGCCTGTGGCGACGGTGGCAAGGAAAAACTCCCTCAGACGACATGAGGAAGAAACCTCGAGAGGAACCAGACTCAAAAGGGAACCCATCCTCATTTGGGCAACAACAGACAGCCTGACTATAATATTAACAGTTTTAACAGGTATAACCCTCAACTGTCCTCATGGGGCCGTCCTTCACAGGAGCGGTGCGATAAAACTCCGACCAGACACAGGGCACCAGGATGGATCAAGCAGGTCCGAGGGGCAGAAGAGGCCAGCATCTCAATCCCAGGATTAGGGCTGTCACGATTACCGGTGTACACGGTTACCGCGCTAAAATATTTTGACGGTGACCATAACCTTCTGAGTGTCAAAACCGCGATAGCTTCCATTTTCGCGAGACTTTGAACTTTCGTGCGAGTTTTCCCGCCGACGCCACTCAAGTTCACTCACTCACTGTCCGAAGTTCAAGCATGGCGGAAGGAGGAGACTGTGGTGGTCATCAAGATGAAGACATCTATCTGCCTTCCAAGCGGATAAAATCGGAAGTGTGGAAATATTTTGGATATTTCAAAAATTCGGAGGGACAACTTGTTGATGACGGTGCTCCTGCATGTAGAGTGTGCAGAAAAAAGGTGTCAGCGAAAGGCAGCAATACATCAAATCTAATGACTCATCTGCGAGACCATCATCAGCATCTGTACAGCAAGTGCAAGGTAGGTTAACATGTATGTTTTAGCTGAAATGCGCAAAGTAACTTTTGACGAGGGAAGATGAAACAATTATGTCCGACTGTCAATAATGTTAGACCTTGATGATAATCTTTATTGTCGAAAGACGGCCACTGCTAGCAGTTTTAAAATGCATCTATCATCTGCGAGACCACCATCAACATCTGTACAGCAAGTGCAAGGTGGTTAACGTGTATGTTTTAGCTGAAATGCGCAAAGTAACTTTTGACTTTTGACGAGGGAAGATGAAACAATTATTTCCGACTGTCAATAATGTTAGACCTTGATGATAATCTTTATTGTCGAAAGACGGCCACTGCTAGCAGTTTTAAAATGCATCTAGCACTAGCTGTGGTTAGCGCTATTCTGAGGTAAACATCACCATTCTAAGCTAAGTTACACAGCTGAACTTTCATTCGCCACAAGACGGTGAAAATGGATCAGTGAAACACACGAAGTAACGTATGACTTCGGGTTGAGGGAAAATACAACAGTTGTATCCGACTGTCAATAATGTTAAACTTTGATAATGATCTTTATTGCGAAGTGCCCCCACTGCTAGCATTTTAAAATGTGTCTAGCTGTGATGTTTTGCGCTATTCGGAGGTAAACACCATTCTAACCTAAGTTAAACAGCTAAACTGTCATTCGCCACAAGACGGTAGAAATGGGTCAGTGAAACACACGAAGTAGCTTCCGACTGCTGGTCGAGGGTAAATGCGACGATTATATGATGTTGAAAACGGCAGTTTTCATTAGAATTTATTTATTTATATATATATATATTTTACATTATATAATAAACACTGCACTTTTTAACCCATTGCTGCATGCTCCCTATTTCCACATACTGTACTTGCATCTCCAGGTCAGGATCCACTTGTCCACAGTCCAAACTTGAAAACCTGAACCATGCCCACTCAACCTGAGCCACGCCCACTCAAATAACCGTGATAATACCGTACACCGCGATAATTTTGGTCACAATAACCGTCATGTTAAATTTTAATACCGTGACACCCCTACCCAGGATCAACATGTAACTCAGAGGGACAGATTGGGGGGGGGAAGAGAGAGAGAAAGAAAACACGTTGTTAGGTATGCCCTAAAAATGACAAGTATTAAATCTGTGTGCTAGGCTCGCAGAGACGAGAGTCTTTACATCAGGCATAACACACAACAATGGCATGTTAATATGGTAAAAAATATATCATGACCTGCTCTGGCTGGATGCTTGATTGGGTGATGGGAGCACACTCCTCAGCAATGATGAGATACAGATGGGACCCTTAGGGCTGGCCAAGACAATTCAGTTACATTTCACCGGGTCTGGGACATGCAACAGAATGTCTGACGGCTGATTCCCTGCAGGCTATGATAGCCAGTCGAGGTCTCCACCCTCTCCACCAAAAGATTTCCTGTTGACTCCATGTAACTCAGAGGGACAGATTTGGGGTGGGGGGAGGGAAAGAAAACACAGGTGGTTAGGTATGCCCAATGTCACCTGAATAAGTAGGAACAGTATACATATTGCACCGAGTACAAGCAGGGACTCCGGCAACTAACTATGACAGCATAACTAAAAGGAGAGAGCCAGAAGGTAACACAGGCATGAGGGAGCCCTGGGACATAAAGCAGCCAGCCACTACACCGTCAACAAACTCGAGTGAGCAAGTGAGTGGGGACTGACAGCATCCATACATCCCAGTTTACCAAAACACTCTATGTCTGAGGACCCTCCAGATCTACTCCTTTACCTCATAAACACCATTAACAAAAGGCTTGACTAAACAGATATGTTTTCAGCCTAGACTTAAATGCTGAGACTGTGTCTGATTCCCGAACATTACTTGGAAGGCTGTTCCATAACAGTGGGGCTTTGTAAGAAAAGGCTCTGCCCCCTGATGTAGCCTTCACTATACGAGGTACCAGCAGATAGCCTGCACCTTTTGATCTAAGTAGGCGTGGCGGGTCATAGAGGAGCAGAAGTTCACTCAGATACTGTGGTGCGAGACCATTTAGTGCTTTAAAGGTCAATAGTAGTATTTTATAATCAATACGAAATTTGATTGGGAGCCAATGCAGTGTGGATAAGACAGGCATGATGTGGTCATATTTTCTAGTTCTAGTAAGGACTCTTGCTGCTGCATTTTGAACTAACTGGAGCTTGTTTATGCACTTATTGGAACATCCAGACAGTAAGGCATTACAATAATCCAACCTGGAGGTAACGAAAGCATGGACTAGTATTTCTGCATCATGCAATGACATTAAATTTCTTATCTTTGCAATATTTCTGAGATAAAAGAAAGCTATCTGGGTGATGTTATCAATGTGAGTTTCGAATGAAAGACTGGGGTCAATAATCACTCCGAGGTCTTTTACTGCTGCACGTGAAGAAACAGAAAGGCCATCCAGAGTTACTGTGTAATCAGAAAACTTACTTCTAGCTTACTTCTAAACTTACTTACATATGTGGTTTCACCTCTCGATATTCAATTTGGAGAGTTCCTACTTCAAAATTGCTATTGCTTTCAGACATTTTATACAACCTCTCATCACCAAAGTCTGTACACGTGTGCTCGGTTCGTAGGTAAACACAGAACTGCTCCCAGTCTCTTTGGCTTGAATGACGTCACGACGACTGTCCCCTGGCGGTGAAAGTGTACATAAGTGAGATGTAAACAAACCTTCGGAAATTGGGCAAAACAGTATATTTTAACCGTTTTATTCAATTTTAGGGTGCAAATTAGACACTAGGAAGATTGAATTCACTTTTTGGGTCGTTCTTCTAGACAATAAAGTTGATATTCTATGTTTCACCTCCGACCATTGCCTATCACCTTTAATTAGCTTATTGAGCTGTGGCTTGTTCAAATTCTTCGTTAGGAAAGGTCAGATGATGCAGATTTCAAAGCTGTATAAATTCTCTGACTCCTCAATCTTGTCCCTAAAATCAACAGCCATGGGCTCCTCTAAGCAACTCCCTCGCATTCTGAAAAATAAAATAATTGATGCTCTCAAAGCAGGAGAAGGCTACAAGAACATAGCAAAGTGTTTTCAGGTAGCTGTTTCCTCAGATTGTAATGTTATTAAGAAATGGTAGTTAACAGAAACGGTGGAGATCAAGGTGAGGTCTGGAAGATGAAGAAAACTTTCTGAAAGAACTGCTCGTTGGATTGCTAGAAAGGTAAATAAAAACCCCTGTTTGACTGCAAAAGACCTTCAGAAAGATTTAGCAAAGCCTGGAGTGGTGGTGCACTGTTCTACTATGCAGCGACACCTGAACAAATATGACCAGGCTTTCGTCTAAACCGGGGAACAGGGGCGCTGCGCCCTCTTACTCTCGGCGTGCGCCCCTTTACCGAAATGCCGATTGAACCCCAAGTCACACTTAGGCCATGCACTTATATGCTACTGCACAACATGCAGTCTTTCTCAAAACGATCTTTTCTCCGTGAAAACATCCCAGCAACACCACATGACAATGTGTCTGCTCATCAAATACGTTATCATTACTCCAGAAATATTCCAATCATAGTAGGTACACCACCAGACGGTGCAAAAACAATCCGAATTGGCGTTTAACAGACTGAGGCGCCATGTTGTTTAGTTGTTTACTTGTCGCGGCTGCTCTCGTGAGATTTGACATGGGTTACATACAAGGTCAGCTGACTTGTAGAGCGAGATTTCTCGAGACTGAATGACCTTTCACCCACCGGCATGGGAGCTTTTGACAGAAGTAGTTCACGAGTTGTTTTTGTTGACACTTGGGCATTTAAAGATGTCATCCCATGGTACGAAACGGAAGAAAGCCAAAGACTGTCCGGGGCAGAAGAAGATTACTTCTTTCTTTTTCAATGTTGACAGACAATTTGTTACAATTTCCCTCTCAGATAGCCTCAGAATGTCCCATTGTAGCCTCAATTTTTCAAAGGCTTCGCACGGCAGGGGGGATGGACAACCGGCACCATCCCCCGTCGCTTCGCTCCCTCGCCATGGTGAGCGCCCTCATACAAAATTTTTCTAGAAAAAACCCTGATGACCCTTCATGGGAGAGTCATCAGAAGAAAACTTTTCCTGTATCCTAGCCACGAAATTCAACGTCTGAAGTTTGCAAATGAACATCTAAATAAGCCTGATGCATTTTGGAAACAAGTCCTGTGGACTGATGAATTCAAAATAGAACTTTTTGGCCACAATGTGCAAAGGTATGTTTGGAGAAAAAATGGTGCCAAATTCCAGGAAAAGAACACCTCTCCAACTCCGAAGCATGGGGGTGGATCAATCATGCTTTGGGGTTGTGTTGCAGCCAGTGGTACAGGGCACATTTCATTGGTCGAGGGAAGCATGGATTCGAATAAATACTAGCAAATTCTGGAAGCAAACATCACACCATCTGTAAAAAAGTTGAAGTTAAAAAGAGGATGGGTCCTACAGCAAGATGATCCAAAACACACCTCAAAATCTACAATGGAGGCACAAGCTGAAGGTTTTGCCATGGCCCTCACAGTCCTCTGACCTAAACATCATTGAAAATCTGCGGCTAGATCTCAAAAGAGCAGTGCATACAAGACAGCCCAAGAAACTTGCAGAACTGGAAGCCTTTTGCAAGGACGAATGCACGAAAATCCCCCAGGTAAGAACTGAAAGATTATTAGCTGGCTACAAAAAGTGCTTACAAGCTGTGATATTTGCCAAAGGGGTGTTACTAAGTACTGACCATGTCAGGTGCCCAAACTTTTGCTTTAGGTCCTTTTCATTTTTTGGTATTTTATGCCTGTAAATGATGGAAATAAAAATGTAATCTTGCGGAAAATATTAAAGAAATGTGTCATCTTTACCTTTATGCCTTTTGGTGATCAGTTCATCTTCTGCTCACTTAACTATTCACAGTAACAGACATTTTCAGCAAGGGTGCCCAAACTTTTGCGCGCCACTGTATTTAAGAAAGTGAAAATATATTCTTGATTCATTACATGTAAATTAAAATGTTGTCTTTTTCCTATTTTACTTTTGATAATTATGGCCTATAGTGCAAAAAAATAGCGTATTTCATTTCAAGTTTGAGTACAACAGTATAAATGCTGTGTATCTCTCGGTTTAGCTGAGTATGTGCAGCCACAATGATGGGGAAGACTGTTGACTTGACAGTTGTCCAGAAGACGATTATCTATACCCTTCAAAAGGAGGGGAAGCCACAGAAGGCCATTGCTGAAAAGGCTGGCTGGAAAAGGTGCACAAGCAACAGGGATGCCTGCAGCCGTGAGAGGATTGTCAAGAAAAGTCGATTCAAGAACTTGGGAGAGCTTCACAAGGAGTGGACTGAGGCTGGTGTCAGTCCATTAAGAGCCATCATGCACAGACGTCTTCAGAAAAGGGGCTACAACTGTCGCATTCCTAATATCAAGCCACTCCTGAACCAGAGACAATGTCAAAAGCATCTTAGCTGGGCTAAGGAAAGAAAGAACTGGACTGTTGCCCAGTGGTCCAAAGTCCTCTTTCCAGATGAAGGTAAATTTTACATTTCATTTGGAAATCAAGGTCCTTGAGTCTGGAGGAAAAGTGGAGAGGCACAGAATCCAAGGCATGTGAAGTCCAGTGTGAAATTTCCACAATCTGTGATTTGGGGTGCTATGCCAGCTGCTAGTGTTGGTCCTCTGAGCGTTATCAAGTCCAAAGTCAACGCAACCATCTACCAGGAGATTTTAGAGCACTTCATGCTTCCATCTGCTGACAAGCTTTGTGGAGATGCCGATTTCCTTTTCCAGCAGGATTTAGCACCTGCCCACAGTGCTAAAATTACTATCCGATGGTTTGCTGACCATTATATAACTGTGCTTGATTGGCCAGCCAACTTGCCTGACCTGAACCACATAGAGAATCTATGAGGTATTGTCAAGAAGATGAGAAACACTGGACCGAAAAATACAGACGAACTGAAAGCCACTATCAAAGCAACCTGGGCTTCAATAATACCTCAGCAGTGCCACAGGCTGATCGCCTCCATGTCATGCCGCATTGATGCATTAATTCATGGTAAAGGAGCCCCAACCAAGTATTGAGTGTATAAATGAACATGCTTTTCAGAAGTTGGACATTTCTGTATTGTAAATCCTTTGAGTGATCTTAGGAAATATTCTAATAATTTGAGATACTGGATTTCTGATTTTAATGTGCTATAAGCCATAATCAAAATTAAAACAAAATGCTTGAAATATTTCAATTTGCATGTAATGAATATAGAGTTCATGAAAGTTTACCTTTTCTATTAAAATTATGGAAAAAAAGAACTTTTTTCATGATATTCTAAATTGTCTGAAAATGTTTATCGTATTAAGTGTGTCTCATTCTTTCATGCTTTTGCAAAAAAGCATGAAAAATTTAATGTGATAGAAAATTCCAGTGATGGAAGGTACTGCAAAATGTATACCTTTTACGTGTACTGTGGTCCATCTGACATCACAACCCCAAATACAACAAAATTTCATGATGCTTTGGTCCATGTTCATATTTACAGCTAAATAAAACAAAAGTGGAAATACAAGCTATGTTTTTGTTCATTTAAGCAGGGATGAGAGTCTTCCGCTTTTTCTGAGTAAAAACAACAACCTTTTTTATATTATGCCAAATCCGTTGAGAATTTTTTTAAATTAATTGAGGGGGGTTGGGGTATGTTCCTTCATGTTGTTCCAGACATCCCAACCTGCAGAAACTCATTTCAGGGAGGTGTCGTGACCCCCCCCCGATGGGGGGGAAAAAAGTCATGCCGCACGAATTTTGGGATGTCTGTAAACCAGTCAGGATGCTCTTTGTCTAGCAAGCGCTACATGAACAGGCACACGCACAGTCTCTCTCGCTCTCAGTCATATGCGCGATGCAGACATTAATGTTTCGCATGCACGCTCTTGCTCGCTTGCTCTAGATTCCGGGAGATATTCTCCAATTTGCGGGCATGAGGGAGCCACTATCAATATGCGGGAGACTCCCGGAACTTCCGGGAGACTTGGGATGTCTGTTGTTCAAACTTAATTAACTCCAACAATGTTTACACATTATTTGTAAGTCCCCATCTTTAGTCTCGTTTAATCTCGTTGAATGTGATGTAAAATTTGTGTTATCTACATTGTTATTGGTCAAAACATCGATGTCAAGACCATAATAGCCAATCAGAACAGTTTTTACAAAGATACCCGCAGCTGTTTTCTTTTATCAAAACTTACCGTACACATGTTCGTGAGCTGCATATCAAAAATACTTTCCTCTAATCGGCGTTTTTTCTCAAGATGCCGAATACTATTGACAAGCGAGATGAAGCGAAGGTACATGAAATTGATGCTGGTATAAAAAACAAGTTAAGGAAAGCAAGAGAGGAGTGTGAGAGAGAGCAGAAGAGAGCTAGGTTAGAGCATGTAAAAACACAGGAGGCGCTGGCTAATGAAAGAAAAAGGAAAATAGAGAGGACTGATGAGCTTTTGGCTTTGGCCAAGAAGCTGAAGAAGAATTTTAAATGATCTAATGAAAATTTGTTTCAAAAGTAACTGGGAACTGTAAACAACTTAACTGTAAAAAGTGTGAATAGACATGCTCTTCCTTTTGAAGAAAACATACAAGTGATGTGGACAATAAGATAAAGACAGTCCCCATAAAATATGCATTTGTTTGATTCAGTTCATTGAATATATGATAATTTGAATTATAGCTGACAGTGTTGATAACTGTATAACTTGAAAGTTTAAATAGACATTGTGAAGAAATCATATACAAGTAATGTGGACATTAGGAAAAGGTCAGTCTTGATAAGATATATAAATGTTTTTATTTAATTCAATATATTGAATATATGAAAATTTGAATTATTAATGGAACTGTAAATAACTATGAATTTTAATGGACATTTTTTAGAAAAACAAGTGATGTTGACAATGAGTAATAACCAGTCCCCATAAAATGTACATATTATTTTGAATTAATGCAATACACATATTGATTTTGATACATATTGTTCTATATAATAGTGTTTTTATTTCAAGAAGTATGAAAATAGGCATCAGGTGTTTTAATTAACTACAGCTCAGATTGCAGGAAATAGGATGTGTAAGGTCTCATTTTGAAAAAAATTTCACGGGGGGTGTCCCCCTGGACCCCCCTTATTACTTTAGGCGCCCTCAGGACATTTTACAGATTTTCTGCTTTTTTCATCAGGACCCACTCTCATCCCTGTTTAAGAGCTAGCCAGGTGAACAAATACAGAGAATGTGAAAAGGCAAACTTCAGCAAGTGGTGCATCACTAAAAGCAATATCCATGGTTGCTTACCTCATATTTATTTTTCCCTAACGGAGAAAACTATATTTTGGTAATATTGCCTAAAAATGAGGTATACCCGTATTATACTGTACACAGAGTTGAGTCCTTAAAATTGTAGCCTAAATTACATTTAATACAGTTTATCAGAGTTTAGTCCAGGATTGAGCAGTGTCCTGTTTTTTTAGGTGCATAGTGAAGATCACGGGAGACATGACACTTTCCTTTCCCAGTGGCATCATTAAGATCTTCACATCCAGTCACTCACCAGCTATACTCAGCTTCCGACTCAGAAACACTAGCAAATTGGAGCAGATACTACCCAATCAGCATCTTTTACACAGGTGTGTGTGCATGTGCTTTCTTGTGAGTATTGGACACCAGAATGACTTTTATTTTTTTCCTCATTTTCTCCATACTTTGGATGTCTGAGCTCAGACATCCATGATTGGTTCATGTTGCTCTGATTGGTGGGAGAGAGTAATGCCATCCTTCCCACCTAGAGAGCATAGATAATTTTGGATGGCTGTTGTATTGTCGAGATTTGAACTTGTGATCTTCTGATGATAGGGTGAACGCATTTCTGTTGCACTAGTTGGCAGCCTGAATGAGTTCACTGATCATAATGTAAAGACCTGGGAACATTGTCATAAGCACGTTGTCATAAGCACATACTGTTTTCAAAAATGTGAATATGGCAAGCAACCTATAAAAGAAAATGAATAATAGAATTCATGCAAGATTCTCATGAACTGTGTGTGAGCAGTTCTTTGGACAGCTTCTCATTCACATATCTGTAGTCAGGTCCATAGATATGGACATTAATAAAGTTATACTTATTTTAGCTGTATGAGTTCAGTGCACACTTTCCATTTTAATTTGAGGGTATTTGCATCCAAATCAGGTCAACAGCGTAGGAATTACAGCACTTTTTAGGAATAGGAAAAAAAAGCGTTGTGTAGGTTTTTCAGTGAAATACGCTAATGCCTCTTTCATACCAAAGACCAGCGTTGGACCTGGGATTTTAGACCAATGTTCAACCCTTCTTTTGTCAATTCAAACCAAGTGAGTCACTGCAGGTTAACCCCTGGTCATGATAATTCAGATAGGGCCTGGGTCACAATCTGGGAGAGATGCATAATAATTATCTCACAGGCTGGAAATGGGCAGATATCTCACACATACGCTCTGTGTTTCGATCTCACACATGCATGCAAAGGAAAAAAATGTGCTCTCACAGTTTGAGAAATTAACCAATAAATGTTTTAATGACCGATAGCATGGTGGCTATACAAGACCGATAGCACTGTTGTCTCACAACAAGAAGGTTCTAGGTTCGAGCCCAGTGGCTGACAGGGGTCTTTCTGTGTGGAGTTTGCATGTTCTCCCTGTGTCTGCATGGGTTTTCTCCAGGTGCTCCAGTTTCCCCCACAGTCCAAAAACATGCAGGTTAGGCTAATTGGTGGCTCTAAATTGACCGTAGGTGTGAATGGTTGCTTGTGTCTATGTGATGTCCTGTGATGATCTGGCGACTTGTCCAGGGTGTACCCTGCCTCTCACCCATAGTCAGCTGGGATAGGCTCCAGCTTGCCTGTGACCCTGCACAGGATAAGCGGTTATGGATAATGGATGGATGGATATTTTAATGATGTGATGTCATCCAGCACCCCATGTGAGTGACCCAGGTCCTATCTGATTTGTCATGACTGGGGTTAACCCATGTTGATTCTTTTGTTTGAATTGACAAAAGAAGGTTTGAATGTTGGTCAAATAACACAGGTCCAACCCTGGTCTTTGGTATGAAAGAGGCGCTCGAGAGGTGGCTTGCAAAGCCGAGTCGGGCAGCGTGGGTTAACACTTTCAGTGTGGGTATAACCTGGGTTGGCCACTTGGTATGAAAAGGGTACAAGTGAAGCAAGCCATCATAAGCATGGGGAAAAAAAACAAAAACATGGCAGAGATAGCAACAATATTAGGTATGGCCAAATCAAATGTTTGATGTAGTTGATACATTCTTAAAAAGAATGAACACACTGGTGGTTTTAGGAACACCAAAAGGCCTAGAAGGCCATGGAAAACAACTGCGGTGAAAGACAGAAGAATTCTTTCCTTGGTAAAAAATAAAACGCTTCACAATATTTGGCCAGCTCAAGAGCACCCTTCAGTTGGTAGGTGTATCTATGTCATTGAACAATTAAGAGAAGACTTGCAGGAAATACAGCAGGTAAACCATTGGTCAGACTTAAAACAAAGACCAGATTGGAGTTTGCCAAGAACACCTAAAACAGTCTGTGCAGTTCTGGAACAATATCCTACAGACAGATGAGACAAATGTCAACTTGAAGCAGAAGGATGAGGGGAGGAAAATGGAGAAGGGAGGTGCTGAACTGAATCCTACCACCTCATCTTAAGCATGGGTATGTATGGCTGCCAATGGAACTGGTTCTCTTGTATTTATTGATGCTGTGACTGCTAACAAAAGCAGCAAGATGAATTCTGAAAAGTATAGGGCTATATTATCTGCTCTGATTCAGCCAAATGTGTAAAAACTCATTGGATGGTACTTCACACTGCAGATCGATAATGACCCAAAGCACATTTCAATAGAAACCAAAAACTTTTTAAGACAAAGAAGTGAAATGTTTTGCACTGTCCAAGTTAGTCGCTTGATCTAAATACAATTGACCATGCATTTCACTTACTGTGAGGCAGAATGCCACAAGAACAAGAAGGAACTGAAGACAACTACATTAAAGGCTTGGCAGGGTATCACCTGGGGGGAAGCAGTGCTCTGCTGATGTCTATGGGTTCCAGACTTCAGGCAGTCATTGACTGCAAAGGATTTGCAGCCAAGTCTTTAAAATAACAGTTTAATCTGATTGTTAATTTGTCCAATTACTTTTTCTCCCTTTAAAAGGGGGAACTACATATAAGAACTGCTGCAATTCCTGTTCTGTTGATCAGAGTTGGATATGAATACCCTTCAACAAAGGCTGAAAGGCTGCACTTTGAACTCATGTTCATCAGTAAATTTTTCCAATATACTGTGGTGCAGCTGGAATAACAAAAGAAAATTGTAAACAATTGTTAATTTAAAAAAAAAAAAAAAATATATATATATATATATATATATATATATATATATATATGGACTTTGTATTTATTTCTCTCACATATGCTCACTGTTTCACTTAGTCTTCGCTTAAACTTTTTTTTTTTTAATGAGCTCTGGTCGGTATGTAGAGGAGTCCAGGAATTAGGCTGGAATTTAATATTTCATGCTGTAGCAGCAGCACACCCAACAGTGAAATACTAAATTATTGTGTTCACTGTATGTGTATTTTACAAAAGCTGGAGCTTTTAATTTAATGAATGGATGAATTAATCTAAACGTTTCTTTAGGATTAGATTTAGGTGTAGCATATTAATTAGGTTAATGGAAGGTCCTTAAAATTATAGTAAGGTGTGTGTGTGTGTGTGTGTGTTTTCTCATATAGTGACTCCTCCCAGAATGACACTAGCACTAAAGATTTCTGGATGAATATGCCTGCACTGATTGCATATCTCAAGAAGATCTCAGAGCAAAATCCAGGGTCCTCTTATTACAATGTGGACATCCTCAAGTACCAGGTATGTATTGGGTCCTATATTGTTGATTTAGATCAATAATGTGTCTTTGCTTGTGCATCCATCGATTTAATAAATTAGACACTGTTGTCCATTCTGAAATGAACCCTATATGGTGTACTTTGAAGCAGTACCATCCACAACAGCCAATTGTAGGATTGTCCCTAAATGAAGTGAAATAAAAAGCATTTACTTCAAACAGTTCTTCAAAATGGTTCCCAAAACTTTGTTTCCAAGATTCTTTGCAATGTCTTGTAACTTGAAAGGTACCCAGTGTGGGAAATAAAGCCAGCGGCGGACGTTGACCGGTAATTTTCGCGTTTGTCCGTCAGTACTCCAAAAGCATCAAATCAGATGGCCCATGAAAAATTGTAAAGATATGGGTCTAATCTACTTCTAATTTTTTTCCAAATGTTACGCTGGGCGAATACGTTGTCATAACGCAGCCTATGATTGGCCGATTGTAGACGCTCTCAATGAAATGACAAGTCGCCTCTCATCAGAGAGTAGAAGTGCATTCTGGCATGACGGGACGCTGTTATCAGCTGGGTAGGTATACCACTAACATTAAAAGAAAATGGAGGTTTTGGACCCTGACAATGTTTTTTTCCATCATATTTTAACCCTCTGGGGTCGAGAGCTTTGTTGGCGGAGCTCGGCAGGTTTAGAATGAGTAGGTCATGCATTTAGATAAATATCTTCGAGCTATTATATAAGCATGATAAACATGTAACCCCTTTTTAACAGGTGCTGATCACCCAGCACAGTAGGCTACAGGCTACTAAAGAGTTACCCTAAATCCCAATAAATAATGGCGCAACAGGGTCCTAAGTTCTCAGCAGTGGAGTGGTGAGTTGGCTGAGATTCCTGATACCGTAAGGGTGCAAGTATGAGTATATAGAGAGAATAATGAGCATGAATCTAATAAATGATAAATTTAACAGCACGGTGCCTCCACTGTGAAAATACTACACTTACCTTTGAAGCTAGTGTATGGTGTATTTCCTCAGAATTTAAAATAAACAGTAGTTTGAGTGAAAGAACTAATAGCTAGTCTGCAGCGTGCATGTCAGAATGTTCAAATATAAAGAACCAAATGAGCATCCAATACACCCAAGATATAATTAAATAATAATAATGATTATATTTATTAATAAGCAATAATAATAATAATAATAATAATAATAACAATAGGAGATATTATTTGATAATAAATGCTTCCCAAAGAAGCATGCAATGTAATCACCAATATGAATAAAATAGTAACACCTGCACAAGAAGAGCGGAAACAATTAGCCTACATCATAGAGATGTTACAGATAGCACATCAACAGTGTGTATACAAGCAGTACATAGTAAGAAAATAAAACTGGGTAAAGTATCAAAAGAAAAGAAGTGGAAAAGAAAAAAACGCACGCGCAGTTGGGGCTATTGGTGGGACATGGCGATTCATTTCCGCCAGTTCGTTCATGTCGGTCAGTTCAGCAAAGAAATTCATTCGTTCAGTTCGTTCACTCGTTCATTTTGATGACGTCACACCAAAGCGGCACAACAATGGCTGTCGTCCGAAGTTTAGTTCATCTTGAGTGAACGAGAGGCGGCAGAGGTGCCATCCACAATAGATTTTCATACATTACAATGTGCTTGAGAAAAAGATGGAAGAAAAACATTATCCTAGCATTATCTGAAAAAGACTACATAAACAAAGCTCTGAAAGTTAATTAAATGTAGATGAGAATAAAGCTGTTTTTATATTTATTATATTTATTTTAGTAGAGCCATGGTCTGCCGGCTATGCAGTTGTTCTCTCAAACCCATTAAGCAAAAAAAAAAATTGCTTATTTAACAGCAACACTCATTTCAGAGAATAAACAACTTTACAAGTCATCGTATTCAGCGAACAGTAGCCTGCGATGTCTCTCTGCTGCATTCATGATCATTCATTGTTTGGCCTGGTCATGGACATGGAAACGGTTGTTATGCACGAACATTCGATTGACGTCACGTCTAGCGAGACCTTTTCCAGCTGTTCGAGCAAGAGACCTCCTTTAAACCCATTAAGTAACACCCATTTTGCTCATATTCAACAGCAACGCTCATTACAAAGAACAAACCACTTTATTACAAATTGCATTAACATTAAAAAAACGAACACAGTATGCCGCGATCTCCAGAGCCACGCTCTTCATTGTTTATCACAGTCATGGAAACCGTTGCTATGCGCCCAGCCCAGTATGGCAGCAGGCAGGCTGGCTGCTGGCTGTTCGTTCGTTCGCGAACTGCTGAGCTCGTTCGCTGTGAACTGAAATCTATTGCTGAGTGAGAGCTCTAAATTATAAACTAAAGACCTGGCATGTGTCAACGCTCTGATAATAGGGCTCAGATAGCCCTTAAAGAAGTAAAGTGGCGCTGCTCTACACAGATCAAAATGCAAGTTGGACGCCCTTCTGCTACTGAACAGATCCTGCTGATTCGCCAACGACCGAGATTCAGCGACTGCCCTGCTGCCAGCGAGCAGAGACTGCTGATTCGCAAACGACCGAGAGGCAGTGCGAACTAGTTCTAGTCGTTCACTTCGAAGACTCGTTCAAAAAGAACGGTTCGTTCGTGAACGACACACCACTACAATATATGAGTACCAGGAAGTTGTAACCAACTAGAACTTCCTTGCCACCCATACTTTTTTCTAGACATGGAACTGACCTGCGTGTGCTACTGTTTTCTTGGGTATAACTTTAAACATGTTTTTCTTGAATCTTCTGACATTTTCTTGTAAATTATATTCAATTTGTAGTATAATTAGCGATTAATGTCTAGTGTAATTTTGCCTTTGAAGCTCACAAAAATGTGCCTGGAAATAGCTGAGGCGCCATCTCCAGGCATCTAAAGCCCTTCAGCTTCCAGGACCCTAAGGTGGGCCCCAGCCACATTGTTCTGGGACTTTGGCCTTTCATTTGGACAGGCTGAAATTTGGACGGACGGATAACATTTCAGACTTGTCTATCCCATAATAGTCTGCTTAAAATTCCTTATTTCCCACACTGGTTACCCATTCGTTATCATGTGTGAAAATCTTTGTCATTTTCTCCCTTAGGTGTGTTCTAATGGGATTCAGTCAACGCCGCTAAATCTGGCAGTGTACTGGAAGTGTGCACAGAACACTACAGACCTGCGGGTGGACTACCACTACAACCCTGAAGCCATGCAACCACCTGGACCACTCTGTAGCGTGCAGGTCCTCGTACCTGTCAGCGGTGGTGTCACCAACATGCACTCACTCCCCACTGCCATCTGGTGAGGCACAGGAATACACCAAATAGCACATCTTGCATCCCAATCCATAATATAATTTTTCTTATCTTTCTCCTGCTCTATTAATCAATCACTGTCTAATGTAGGGTGGAATTGTAAAAGATTTTTCGTCTGAGTTACTGGTATGTCTGGTAGTACCAAGTCACAGTGACTGGTCGTGTTATTATTTCTTGACCTCTGATTTGAGGCATTTCATTCCATTCTCACAGCCTTTATGTGAGTGGGGAAAGACCTTTGAGATCATATAAATCTAGAGAAATTGATTTCTTAGTAAAATTTAAATTTTTTTGGTACCAGGAATCCAGACCAAAGTAAGTCATTATGGAAGCTGAACGACATCTCTGAGAAGTCTGAAAATGAAGGTATGAACATAGGCTATGAAGTAAACTCCCCAGTAACCATTCAGTTTGAAAGACGATTCTTAGTGTTTTTGTAAACAACAAAATTACTGTTTAATATGGGTATAATATAAAGCCTCTCAATGTGTTTAGATAATTTGGTGTGTGTGTGTGTGTGTGTGTGTGTGTGTGTGAGGTTCTGGTTCTCTGAGGGCAAAGTTTGAGCTCTCGGCTGGCCCCTCAATCCCTGCCACTCTAGCTGTTCAGTTCTTTACTGAGGGTAGCACACTCTCTGGAGTAGAAATGGAACTGGTTGGATCTGGATATCGACTCTCCCTCAGTAAGAAGAGATTAGTCTCTGGTAAGACTATATGTTTATAAGACCAAATTCCATTTTTCCAATTTATTTTAATTTCCATTTTATTTTTTTTATTATTGTCATTGCCTGATTTTATTCACCTAAGTTTTGAAATGTTTTAATCCTTGTAAAGCACGTTGTGACTTTTTGAAAAGTGCTGTATAAATAAAGTTGCTATTTTTATGATACAGTGGAGCGCTGTTATAATGTGGATCGCTATTTCACGAAAACCGGTGTAACACGGTCAGCTCATGGTTCCCAAAATTTTAATTGAACTTCATGCAGCTGCATTTGAGAACTCAACAGTATCAGACTCTGAAGAAGTTATTTAAAATGCATTAAGATGGTTTTGAATACTTCTGCGGCAAACATCACACATTGACGAGACGTGTCATTTCGTCCAACTACAGGTCCGCACGAGATTTCAACAAATGAAAGTTGCAGACTTTTTCAGTAAAACCAGAGACTAAAATGTGCTGTTATGCGTCATGTCTGAACTGTGCTTGTTGCATGATAAATCAATCAGGCCATTATTAAAAAATTCTGTTTCTGGTCCACCGGCCGGGTGAGTGCCGTTTGTGCGGTTGAAATTTTTTTTTTTTAACCCCGTTTTTTCAACATTTTTTTTCGGGTTTGTAAATCTAAACTCGAACTTGACATTTACGCATTCCCAGGGCTTTCCACTAAGGCTCATACTAGCCAGCCATGACAAATAAGTAGCCAGCCGGGGGGGGGAGTAAACACAAAAACTCCTGTGCACGCAGTTCCCAGGGTTAAATGTATTTTCCACAGACCATTTATTTATTCACTTTACTCACATACAAAGTAAAATGGCAGTAAATCTTCTTTCTTTTCTTGCGTATTGCATCATGAGGCGTTCCTGGCTTGTAAATCTCTTATTTTCGGTGCATGACACATTCACGCAACTGAGCATGCTATGAATTAACAACGACAACGGTCTGCAGTGGTGGCTACACAATTAAACACTCAGCGAACATTTCTCCATTTGTGTGTGAAAATACACTCCAACGACTCAGTTTGGTTTCATTTACAACCAACGGTGTCTTTTGATGCCAGCACGTAATTGAACGAGAGAAGACTGGTTTACCGGAGACAAAATAAGCGTTCTCTCTGCTTCTGTTCCCTCCGACAGCCCCGACACACTACTGCCTCCGCTGAGTGCGTGCGCACTCTGAACTGAATCAGCTCTGCGCATGCGCTGTGCGGCACAAAAAAATGGCAGCCACCATGAAGGAAGGAGATCCGGAGTTTTCAAACATTTGCTTAAGTGTGAAATCGCAAAATGGTATTCTAGCGAACAACAAAATAGTAAATATTCAGAAAAACAAATCATTCAGTGATCATTTTAATAGTGTAATTTCATCCGAACTAGGCCTAACGGTCGATTTAGAACTACAAAAAGTCCGTGTGTCGGACATTTTAAGTACCTTTGTAAAAGTTTTGCAAATGTTGCAGTCAACATTTAAAATGCTAACTTAAAGTTTTTGTACAAGTTTCAGTTGATTAAACTGTCATTTTATTAAATGTGTCTGCTTTTGTAATAAAAAAGTACTGAAAGAAAAAGCAAACACAGCATTGCGATTTCTTATCCATCCATATAAAAAAAATTCCCTTCCTCCTGACTGAAAATTTTTTTGCTCACCCAGTGGACAGGAAACGGATTTTTTTTAAAGGATGGCCTCATTGTTTGAACACATCTCATTTATGTATTACATACAGTTAATTATTACACGATTGTCCATATTCTTCTCACTGCTATTGTAATTTTATAACGACTTGTAATTAACTCGGCGGTGCTACTACACTAGAATTATGCTTACAATTTTTCAGAGTAGGCCAGAACTTGTATTTTTAATTCCTTACAATGCAAACATAGGATATCGCTATAGAAAAAAACAAGTTTTGTAAAGAATACATTTATTTTATATATGCTGCATGTAATCAGTCTTTGAGGTACATGCTGCTCAGAGCATGGAAGCATGCAAGTGAGGGTTTGAAGCGCGCAGGTGCGGATGTGACAGACAGCAAAATATTTTATTATATATTATTTATTACATTGACGGTCAACAACAAAAAAAAAGTTATTAGAATGGTAAAAACGATCAGAGTTCTTGCAATATTTTCGTCGGATGTCTTCAGGGGACTGGTTTATCTAAAAACATAATAAAATAAAGCTCAACGAATGTTTTCTATTTGAGCCATGCCAGATTTTCCATACCATTACAACACTGAGTCACTCATAACAAGGTCAGATTCTTTGGATCCCACCTACCGTGTTATAATAGTGCACCACTGTATTAAATAATAATTTTAAATAGTTTAGGGCAGTTTGTTATTGTTCTGCCACTCTCTCAACTCTCCACTGTGGCATGCTGTGTGCACACATTAACAATTATTATTAGGCGGTGTTGTAGTCAAGTCACTAAACCTTGAGTCTGAGTCCAGTCTTGAGGTCCCCAGTGTTCAAGTCCAAGTCGTTAAAAAAAATTGAGTCAACTCCACTGTTGAGCCGAGTTGAGTCCGAGAGCAAGACTTCAGCCGCGCCATTAACATTTGGTTTATTCCTGAACATGACGTATGAACAGGTAAATGTGCATTCTCTTTGTCAGGGAGTGCAAAGTATTCTGTCAGAGATGGTTGGGAGACAGATGTAGGTGCAGAAGGTGTGTTTATTAATACAAGTGAAGACAGGTAAACAATGCAGGGGTGGGTTTCCTGAAAGCCTCTTAAGGCCAAGATGGATCTTTAATTACCTCCTAAGAGCCATCATCAAGCTAACATGGTTTTCCCAAACAAACATCATATCCCAAGTAGTCCTTTAGTTTGCTCTGAATTTACGAGCGACCCGGACCACTTGTTCAAAACAAAGAGCGAATCGCTCACAGCCAAACACAAAATGCCCATGCGCCTCCAAGAGACTCAGTCAACGGGGGCAACTGGTGTCGAATCTGCTGCCAGTGTTCAAATATTTTTCTTGTACATTTGCAAGTACATAGAGTTAGTTATTAAATAAATATACAAAGAACATATTTCAATATTGTCTGGAATCATGTGTGGATATTGGAATGTCACATTGATATCACTACATTTTAATCAAATTTAACTCCATAAGGCGAGTGATTCTCATTTAGTGTCATAAATGAGACAAATTAATGCACCTCTAACATTGTGTGTGAGCGCGCGTGTGTGCGAGAGAGAAGTTTTGATCTGTGTGTGTGGAGGTTGAACTGACCTCCTTATTATTTATTTATTTATATATGAGTGATTCCACGCTTATGGGTACTGAAATGGGGACATGAACTTATTCACCTAAAACCATTTCTTTTTTTACCATCAGGTCACAAAGCATGTAATCTTTAATGAATGATATGTTAAAAGATAACTTTAATTTTCTGAGATGTAATAAAAACATTTATATGCCAAAGTCAAGCCTATGAGTTCCAAAATGATGTCTGTTACATTACTTCTGTTACGATTGTCCATCTCGCGTCTGTTACAAATTAATTACGATCTAGCTATATACCATGTTAATCTTATTGAAAGAATGTGTATGTTTATTCTACTACACATGTTTATTAATTATATTTGCTAAAACATCACCTTCCTATGTTTCAAAAAGTAATTCTACATTGTTAAAATTGAGAATATATATGTCCACAGCACTTCTGTTACGTTCTGAATTTGGCATATAAATGTTTTTATTACATCTCAGAAAATTAAAGTTATCTTTTAACATATCATTCATTAAAGATTACATGTTTTGTGACCTGATGGTAAAAAAAAAGAAATGGTTTTAGGTGAATTTTTAAAAATAAGTTCATGTCCCCATTTCAGTACCCATAAGCGTGGAATCACTCATATATATATATATATATATGTGTGTGTATAGATAGATAGATAGATAGATAGATAGATATCATCTCATCTCATTATCTCTAGCCGCTTTATCCTTCTACAGGGTTGCAGGCAAGCTGGAGCCTATCCCAGCTGACTACGGGCGAAAGGCGGGGTACACCCTGGACAAGTCGCCAGGTCATCACAGGGCTGACACATAGACACAGACAACCATTCACATTCACACCTACAGTCAATTTAGAATCACCAGTTAACCTAACCTGCATGTCTTTGGACTGTGGGGGAAACCGGAGCACCCGGAGGAAACCCACGCGGGCACGGGGAGAACATGCAAACTCTACACAGAAAGGCCCTCGCCAGCCACGGGGCTCAAACCCGGACCTTCTTGCTGTGAGGCGACAGCGCTAACCACTACACCACCGTGCCACCATATATAGTGTAATGTAATATATATATATATATATATATATATATATATATATATATATATATATATATATATTCACAGGTGGCTTCTCCAGTGAGGAGAGGGAGGAAGATCCTCCTTAAAAATTCTAAGAATAAAAAGTTGAAATTGTCTTGACCAATTTAATGAATTGCTGTCCTTGAATATTACTATTTTACTGCCAAATACGACGTACATTATATTTGTTTCTCTGGGTGAAATTACATTAGCACCCCCTATCGCTCGCTATTAGAAATTACTGCACGGAGGATCTTCCTCCCTTCGGCTCCCATTCACTCCGATTCAAACAGTCTCGGAGACTGTTTGAATCGGAGTGAATGGGAGCCGAAGGGAGGAAGATCCTCCGTGCAGTAATTTCTAATAGCGAGCGATAGGGGGTGCTAATGTAATTTCACCCAGAGAAACAAATATAATGTACATGTCGTATTTGGCAGTAAAATAGTAATATTCAAGGACAGCAATTCATTAAATTGGTCAAGACAATTTCAACTTTTTATTCTTAGAATTTTTAAGGAGGATCTTCCTCCCTCTCCTCACTGGAGAAGCCACCTGTGATATATATATATATATATATATATATATATATATATATATATATATATATGTGTGTGTGTGTGTGCAGGCATGAGGGTTTTTCCCCCCCTCTTGTTTTTTTTTGGGGGGGGGCCCAGAAATTTTTGAAAAAAGGGAGCCCATTTGGTGGCATCTGGTGACTTTTAGGAGTATTTTATGGTGGTACTGTCACTTTTTATTGTTAACATGGTTGAACATAGCAGTCAACCACAAAATGAAAAAAGAAGTGAGAGAATTGGGGTTCAGGGCCTGCAGGCCCCGGTCAGGTTCAGGGCAAAGCCCCCCAGCCGAAAACGATTTTGCCAACTTTCAGAGGGGATTGGTGGCCTTAAGAAGAATATTTAGTTTTCACCTCCTTGTTACTATGAATGGAAAAAAAGGCTTCATGAGGACACCACATGTATTAACAAACCAATGCCAGGTTAACAATAAGATATTTCAACATGATCATGAAATGAAAGATGTGCAATGATCACATTTCAAAAAATCCTTCACCACAAAACTACAGATGCACGTCACTTCATAGGAAAACAGGAAACACAATTTGTGTTAACACACAGTCATTTCTAAATCAAGGTTTTAAGTCAGTAGAAGTGCATGTGTTTGCAATTTACTGCAGCATAGTTTGAGGTTTATTTTGCCCTTTATTCAGTGAAAGGCTAAATAAATATCATTACAAAAAATTATCTGAATATAACACTACAAGCTGAGTAAATTTTAATATTCTGTCCTATGTATTAAATATTTATAGAATATTTATTCATTAGAGTTAACATTAAATAAATCTTTAGAAAGATAATATTAAAGGAATGTAAAATTAGTGAATTACTCAAAATAATGCCATCACCAAAAATCCCAAAACCATTATGACAATGATATTAATAACTTTCAATTATATAGTTATAGATTTATACATTTGTGTTTATTTTTTATTTCCCATCACCAATACAGACTAGCTCAGCTACTTCTGTAACAATAATTAACATACCAAACACAGCATGCAAAGTTCCTGTTGAAAAAAGTATTTGGCTATACATTTATGATGATAAATCTGTGGGA
Organism: Neoarius graeffei; assembly: GCF_027579695.1. Classification (NCBI taxonomy): domain Eukaryota; kingdom Metazoa; phylum Chordata; class Actinopteri; order Siluriformes; family Ariidae; genus Neoarius; species Neoarius graeffei. Next base: position 32,274,641 of record NC_083596.1, read on the forward strand.
CAGTTCAAAATAGGCTATTATTTTACTTTAACTTGGCAACTTTGTAAATAGATCTAGTTGAGCTTAGATTAACCGAAACAAAGCACGTTTAACTTTTTCAAACACAATAAAATATAAAAATATACCTTCTCACTGATAGAAGTCTGTGCTGCAAACATGGTCAAGAGTGATCCTGATGACGATCTCGCTTTTTCCAGATCTTTCTGAGACTTTCTTTGCATGTGAAGATCTCGAAGGTCTTGGTGAGACCTTGGTGAGACAACTGATCCTGCTGTTGCAAACAGTGCATCGGAAATGGTGCTTGCTCACTGAATCAGCAATAATACATAGATAGATTTTGGTCCAGTTGGAATTAAACTTTGTATCATACTTAGCGGCACCTGATACTTGGAAATTTTCTGTTTTTTAGGTGGGGTTTACATTAGACCGTATCAGCGGATCATCAGATTAACGTTTTTAAAACGATTAGTGTGCACACAGCAACGCCAATACACGATTCGCGTGCACATAGCAACGCCAATACACGGATATGCTCGGCTCCGCAGGCATCCTGCGCTCCAAATCACTCCACCCTGAACAGCGAGTGCCCTCTGGAGGGTGCGCACTCCGGCCCTGCGCAGCTCACAGAGCGCGCGAGTATAGCGCACGAGCAGTGATTTGGGACTGAGCCGCTGTGTGTGTGAGCTCAGTGCATGTTGGGCATGCGCGTCACTTACCACTTGCAAGTGGAAGGATGGCAAGCCTAAACACAATCATAACTACACAATGGGCAGTATTTGCATCAGTATTTGCAGTATTTTCATACTTTTATACTCTTTAATGAAAGGTGATACAAGGCGGAAGTCCACGCCGTTTTTCAGCAGTCACGTCACATGACCAACGCCAGCGAATCAGGAAGGTGGATGTCACAGTGACGTTGTCCAATGATGACGCCAGCTAGAGCTCAGCACAGCGTATCCGCGTATTCTCAATGTTTACACAGCACCGGACCAGACACGATTTGGATTGAATACGTGGACCCTGGCGAATTCCCGTTTCCCGGCGTTTCCAGGCGTTTTAATGTAAACGGACAGTGCATCCGCGAAGAAAACGAGACAGATACGGTCTAATGTAAACTTGGCCTTAGAACTTGGAGGGCCCTCTGATCCAGAATCGCGGTCACTCATTTTCGCCAGGTGCATCTTTCCCGCCGGTAACATGGAAATGATGAAGACAAAGTAAAATGCAATTTCATTGGTCAACTTCCTGTAGTCAGCCAGTCACGAACATCCTTTCACTGCATGATTCAGTGCAAAAAATCGTGAGTCTCACAGCAAAATCGTGAGAGCTGATAGGAGAGTTTTCAGCGAGTGTTGGAGCAAAAAAAAAAAAAGGCGTGTCGGCATGAAATTAAAACGTGTCAGCCCCAACACGCAAAAGCGCTCTGGGGAGAACACTGATATATAAAAAAAAATCTTATATATCCCCCAACGTATGTGCAATATTTACTTTCACCATTAGGTTAGTTTCTTAAATAACTTATTTTTATTGTTAGAATGCTAACCATCGAGGCACTGGTTTTTGCTTTTTATATTCCCCTTATGTAACTTACAGTATTTCTATTCTATTAGGCACTGTTTTTTAGGCACTTATTTATTGCACAGTTCTTATGTACTTTTTCCCCCTCCCCTCCAGCTTGTACTGTTGTACTTATTGTTATGGAGCAACTTCCTCTGGCACAAGAATTTCTCTCGGGAATAATAAAGTTTCATCTTGTGTATGTATATTTTATATATATATATATATATATATATATATATATATATATATGTGTGTGTGTATGTGTGTGTGTGTGTGTGTATATATATATATATATATATATATATATATATATATATATATATATATATATACACACACATATATATATATATATATATATATATATATATATATATATATAATATATATGAGGTCAATTCAACATCCTTAGGTACATACAGATTAAAACCTCTCTCTGCGCACGTGCACATATAAGGGAGAACATTGCCAACTTGGCATTGTGGATACAGTCAGGATTATTTCAACTGTTATGTCTGAGTAACAGAGAAGTGAGCGAGCACATTTACTTAGTTTATTATTTGCTCATTCTTTCATGTGAACATTTATTCATTTAATTAAAAAAAAGCTTGGAATAAAAAAAATATATTGCCCAAAAATGTAAAATAGTTTCAATTATTAATACCACATTTATATATGTAATGCTTAATGACAATACAATATTTTAACATATTTTAAACACTTCATATTTCATTGTTTTTTTGTTTTTTTTTTTTGGTTTAAAAAAAACCCCCACAACACCATGTGACCTCCTCGACTGGATTTAGCAGCTACTAATGCCTATATCGGGGATGCGCATTGCAAAGAAGCTCTTCATAATGCTGCCATTAATACTCCTGATGAGTGAGTTCGGGAAAACCATGTACAGAGACTACGTTTGTTGCTGAAGAGAGTCTCTCACTTCTTTCTTTAGTGCTAAAGGGCAACGTTATTGGGAAACCTACCCCAGAACAACAGGCAAAATCATAAAACAGTGAAACAGGCAATAGGTCGAGCGAGGCACAAACAGGCTATCATAGACTAGGTGCAATCAAAGACGAGAAACAGGAAATCAGGGATCAGGAAACCAAACAAGGAAATAAGGCTCGGTAATGTTAGCAACGCAACTCAATACTTCGCAGAGTAAGTGTGTTTTCACAGTTTTTATATAGGCATGCTGATTGCACCTTAATCCTGTGCAGGTGCAAATCATTTGTCCACTTGACGCGAACACTGTCTGGAGCGTGCCTGAGAGCCTATCTGATGTACGCGCCACGGCGCGCAGGTGTGACACTCTTGCACGAAATTAATACAAAAATTCTCTCATGCCAAATTATTATGGCGTGTTACAAAAAATAAAGAAAAAATCTGAGTCTTCATCCCCAATTTACAAGTCCAAATACAGTTAATGCACGATTCCAAGTCCGATTCATTACTGCTCAAAACCAATTCGGGTCACGAGTCCTTAAAATTAAGGCACGAGTCAGATTCAAGTCCAAGTTCTGGACTCGAGTACTACAAGCCTGTTTTTAGGTGCTATGTGTATAATACAGAGTCTTGGAAGGGAGATAAAATTTTAATTTTGCACATTCTTGCAAAGTTTTTCACTTAGATCAATTTACTTCCAGGTCAGTTTGGCAACATGGAAACCACAACAATGGAGCACACACCCATGGGAGAGGTTTTATTTTTATTTTATTTTTAAATTTAATTCTATTGTAATATTGGCCTCAAATATAAAGTAGTATGGAGTCCTGGAAGGGACATTGTTAGAAAAAAAAAAAAAATGTCCGTGTGAGTGCACACTCCATTTTTGTGGGTTCCATGTTGTTGAACTGACCCGGAAGTACCTAAATGAAAAGTGAAATGCCTAAATGAAAAAGGGTTTTGATCTAAGCTTTCGTACTGAAAGCTGTGTGTTTTACATTAGCCACTTTCTAAAGCATTAAGGAAAAACAAACAAACACCTTATTTCTTATTTTTTAAGGGGGGGGGACAAACAAACAAAAAAGTTACCCCTTATTTATGGCAGTTGCTGAACTGACCCAGTAATACACTGACCTAAACAGGAAAAAAAAGTTTTTGTAGGATCCCCCCTCCCCCCAACCTATGTCCCTTCCAGTGCTCTGTAGTATTGAGGTATTTCACCTGACGCCACAGGGTCACGTGACGCCCCGGTGTCCGCCATTTTGGACGGCAAGCTAGCTAATGTCAACAACAGTAGCTGGTATGTTACTGTAGCAATGTTTACGTTCAGTCATTTGGATGACTGTTAAAACCTTTCAGTCTCAAGTTTTTCCTTTACTGGATTTACTAGTTTACTGAGCCAGCCAGCCCCGGAGCGCTAGCTATCCGGCCAGCCAGCCCCGGAGCGCTAGCTATCCGGCCAGCCAGCCCCGGAGCGCTAGCTAGCCGGCCAGCCAGCCCCGGAGCGCTAGCTAGCCGGCCAGCCAGCCCCGGAGCGCTAGCTAGCCGGCCAGCCAGCCCCGGAGCGCTAGCTAGCCGGCCAGCCAGCCCCGGAGCGCTAGCTAGCCGGCCAGCCAGCCCCGGAGCGCTAGCTAGCCGGCCAGCCAGCCCCGGAGCGCTAGCTAGCCGGCCAGCCAGCCCCGGAGCGCTAGCTAGCTAGCGCCAGCCAGCCAGCCCCGGAGCGCGCTCAGTAAACTAGTAAATACAGTAAAGGAAAAACTTATAACGGGCCATGTCTCAACAGACTAAGAAGTTATTTCAATGACATTTAATAACATTTTGTTTATCCTGAGGACCGAAAGTAAATGAAAATGTGAACAAATCTTAGCTGTCAGTGAACAATCCTGGTGGAAGCAGGTAAATGTCATTCTCTAAGCCTGCTAACCTCAATTTTTGCAAATACCTCTCCCTCTGCTCGCCCTGTAAATGCCCTACGTCGCTGGATAGTGAAGGTGTTTTCTGCATCTCGCTCCTTTTTCTTTTATGTTTTTCGTTTGTCGCCTTCCTCGCATTCAAACTGATTCGAGCCGTGCCGTCCAAAATGGCAGCATCACATGACTTGGTCACGTGAGTGAAATACCTCAATAACATGTAATCGTAAAAATGTAATTTTCTGCATTACATTTTCTATGTATAAACTGTTTCAGCAAGTTAATAAATGACACCATTTTTGTGTGTGGGTATGTTACAGGGCGATATATGGCAGATTGCTAAGATGTTGAACCAGAGGCACATTCGATCAAACTATTGAAAAATTAAAGGATTTTTTTCATTGACATTTTCTTGCATCATCTCTCTTTCGGCAGCAGTTAATGGAAGGTGAAACAAAGGGCTGCCACCCTGACAGCTCCTTTTATGCCTTTAAATGTTATCATTTTGAACTGTCCTTCTGTTCAAACAAAATGCACCTTTTTGGGGAAGAAAGAACTTTTTACTATAATTTTTTACTCATGTAGCACTGAGAAGCAAACACTGTTTAAAAACAAATAAAGAAAACCAATAAGGAATGTCCAAATACTAAAGAATGAGAAAATGTAAAAGTAATAGGGGTGGCCATGGCCTAAAGGTTAGAGAAGTAACCTTGGGGCCCAAAGGGTCGCTGGTTCGATTCCCTGGACCGGCAGGAAAATTCATGGCTGAAGTGCCCTTGATCAAGGCATGTATGTAACCCCCAACTGCTCCCCAGGCTGGGTATTTTTTTTTTTTAAGGAGATATGCAGAACCTTTATTTTTAAATACATTTCTGAGTGGATAGTATCTCTATCCTTGACTCTTGTATGCTGCATAATTGGGAATAAAAAAATATATATTTATTTGAGAGTTAAAATTGACCGCAAAGTTGGCATTCGAGCTGCCCCGTTGAGCCAGCCAGCCCTGAGTGAGTGACGTCACTGCGGTAACCGGTTTTAAGGCTGAGGCCTTTGACAACTATAGGCCAAAGCCAGACTCGGCAGGCGAGAGTGGTTGCAATGGCCTCTTCATTCGGATTTATTGGAGATTCTTCAGATTCCTCAGATAGTAATACATCTGACTGTGATAGTCCTGAAATTGGAGTGTGTGTACATGCTACTGCTATACATGTAGAACCGCATCAGTTCGACCCATCAGAAAGTGAACCCGATAGTAACACATTGGCCACGGAGGCCCCCACCTTACGAAATAAAGCCAGAGAACAAAGTCGTCCAGAGAATTGGATGGCATTGAACTGACAATCTCATGTGACTCTCATTAAAACAGGATAGGTGTTATAACTTATGCAACATACATGTATTTTCACTGATAGAACATAAAAGGCTAATTAAATAATCAGATGAACTGAGACAATCACATTCTGAAGCAAATTAAATAATCTTATACTGGTAACTTAAATACACAATACAAGTTACATGTATTAATCTAAATGCAGGTAAACAAGAAGTCGTGGTGTTGTGATGTGACCAAATGAGTCACATCTTACCTGTCTGTGTTCTTGCTTCTAGAAGGCCGATCTTGTGGCTGATTGTTTTGAAACAATCTGACTTTCAGTTCTTTGTTCATCCGCTTCTATGTAAGGGCGAGATATTGCTGCTGAGGCAAGCATATCCAGTGGAGAAATGTGACGACTGGTCCACTCATTCTCCATTTTCTCCAGACTGAGTACTCCGCCGTTACTGCTTGGCTCACACTCCGGGAGAACTGGTACAACTGAACTTTCCTTTTCTTGTAGTTACTGTACCCTCTTTCAATACGGGCTTATAGCCAACGCTCCTCAACAGAGGTTTCGTACGAGTCATCAGTAAAATGTGCAGAGGAGAGACCACTTTGTAAGTGCCCAATGGGCCCGTGAATTTTCGCAAAACACGTCCAAATCTTTGCAGTTTGAACATTCTTGGGCCATGAATGCAACGAAAATCCACCTTCTGTCGTGTTGCAGCAACACATCTACGTGGCATGGCGATAAATTAGCTCAAAATGGAGGATCGAAGTTGCAGTTAGCTTTGTGTTTTAATCTAGCAAAAATGGCGATGACACTGATAGCCTTACCGTGGTGACGTCACAGATGTTAAGGTCATTCACTCAGACCGCTACCTGTATGAATCATTTTAATCATAAAAATTACTATATTAGATTTATTATTAATGCTTAAAACTATTCCTATACCATTCTTGAGGTCTTAAGGCATTTATAAACAAAAAGTGAGGCCATGGTTCTGTGTATCTCCTTTAATTTCTTGTTGAGTTTTAAGGTACTTTTTTTTTTTTAAAGATTTTTTTTACCTTTATTGGATAGGACAGTGTAGAGACAGGACAGGAAATGAGTGGGAGAGAGAGACTGGGAGGGATCGGGAAATGACCGCGGGTCGGAATCGAACCCGGGTCCCCGGATTTATGGTATGGCACCTTAGCCACCTGAGCCACGACGCCCCGTTTTTAGGTAAATTTTAATGACGTATCGAAAATATGCAGTGTAAAACAAAAAGAAAAAAAATCTATATCTGCACTAACAATCTTCCATACCATTTATAAGGACAATAACCTCTTATTTGTGTATTTATCTTTAAGTCCTGATCATAAAGTTAAAAATGGATAACAAACGCACCGTAAAATGAGGGTCAATAAGGGACAAAAATGCCTCAGGCGATGTGAACATTTATATTCTGTTCAAAAAGCTACACCTCCAGGACAGGCCTGAGTTCTTACTTTGGATAAAATCCTTGTAGCATTATTTATTGTTCCCTGGATTCTGTCTAATCTGGACTTCACAGCTATTGGTGTGCTTTTTGATAAACAAGCCCTTAGGTATTACCCATACAATGGCTAAAATTTCATATAGAGTATCTCTTAGTAGTTAGTATTTCTCACAGTAAATGTGCAATGAAGGTATAAGCTATGGATCATTTATGTGATTTATGTTTAGTTTTTAATTTCAATTTCGATAATTCTGGTCAGTTTTGTGATAATTTTCAACAAGAAGAAGAAAAACAAAAACTTGGAAAACTGACCTTAGTGCAAATCAAACTTGTTGATTTCTTTCTCTGCAAGCATATCTTTTTAATGCCAGTTTTATTTGATACTTTAAAAAAAAAAAAACTGGAACGCTGAAGGGAATATACTCAAAAACAAATGTTAAAAAATGAATGCCTTTCTTTAAAAAAAAAAAGTGCTCAATGGTAATATGGTGTGGTGTGTTGTGAATATGTACTGTAGCCCCTTACATGGTATGCTTCCAGCTATAAGGTCATGGATTCAAAACAGACAGCTTTGTACATTGAGATTGATTTCAATCTCCCCATACATTGATTTTTAGTTTTGAATTCCTATTTCCTTCCTGGTCTTTGTATTAATATTTCATAATATACAATATATGCTGTCTTGCCCTCAAAAAAAAAAAATCGAATTATCTTAAAGATCTAATCAGCCCCTTTTCCCAGCTGAACTTGTTCTTACTAACCTTTATCTTTGGATATTTGCTGTAGTTGAGTAATCCTACAAGCAATTAATTACTAAATGACTGGGACCTACTGTAGATGACCCAAATATTACAATATGCACAAAGGCACTGAGAAATTATAGTGTAAATGAGAATGAATTCCCCCATCCCTAATTATTTTCTTTTTTTTTCCTACCAAAACTTTAGCAGTTTAGGTAATAGGACTTGATTCATTTAGACACAAGGCAATCTAGCTTAACTGCTGCATGTCTAACCATTCAAAAGTTCTAAACAGACCCAGAGTGCTTTAATGGGCTAAACACAGTGGATGTTTTTTGTTTTGAGGGTTTTTTTTTTTTGTTTTTTGTTTTTTAAATAAATAATGGCTTTGTGCCTTATATTCTTCTATAAGGGTCAATTGTCTAAGGGCTGCTTTAACCAGTGGGAAGATGGAGATAGACCTGAAATAATACAAAGGAATATTTGTGTACTAAAAATTATGTGCAACATTCTAGGAAGGTTTTAGAAGTTTTTGTTTTTATTATAAAGACCAATGTCTTTCCACAGGATCATTTTTATGCTGTAACTCTGCAGAATTTTTAAACTCCTAATCTTTACTGTTTTACTGGAAATGTTTCTTAAGATGTATGTAATTGTATTGAAAAATTAATAAAATGGCATTGAGCATTTAGTAGAGAGGCAGATATTAACCAGTGGACATTAGGGTCAAAACTGAACCATGTGACTTTTTTTTTCCTGTCCAGTAAAACTACAACACAAATATCTGATTGTATATTTTCGCAAGCTGGTTCTTGCTGCCTCTACACCCATCAGATAAATGCGTGAAGGCATTTTTGGAGCTTCTTAAATCTTGTCTTTTGCTCCTTTTGGTCTCATGGATGTGTTAAATAATCTGTGTAAATGATTTTTCACATTTTTACAAATTTACTACTTTTTCTCATTATTTCAGTGTTTGTAATAAATGTGTAATATATAAATCTATACAAATATAAAAACTATAACAAGTTTGTATGTAGTCATTTGTTGGATTTTTTTTTCAATTTTTTATAAATATTTTAAAGCTATATGGACTTGATTTCATAAAATCGGTGAAATTTAGTTCCCTCTGAAATTTGGTCGTTGTGGTATGTTTATTTCTGCAATATCTTAAAAAAAAAACACACACACACACACACACACCCCAGGCCATTCTGTGGTTGGGAAGTTATTTAATTAGAGGGGATTCCCTCAAATTATGAAATCTCTTGCTTTGTGCAGCGATTATGTGTCACTAAACAAACAGTTGATCACACTGAGGTGCTCGCTGACCGCTGATATTTATTAGTTTAGTCCTGTGTTTCCTTTCCTTCGCAACATAACGTCTTTTCTTCTCGCTTTCTGTTACTGTAGTCAGTCTTTCACGTTTCATTCACGTCCTCCGTTTTCCTTTCCTGTTTCAAATTTGTATCCCACAATGTCTTGTGCAAACGGGGAAAGTTCACCACGTGATGCATGACATAGTATTTTGAATTGGGTCATGGTGAAGCAAGAAAAAAATGGCAGAGAATTTTGGGCCACATGACCCCAAATTCATTAATTGTTCTATTTAAAAAATATATTTAAATAAAAAAACCCAATAAAACCCTAATTAAATTGGAAATCTGTGATTAGAATTCGGTAGCTTTCGGTCCACTAAATAAAAATAATTGGGTGTCGGGAAAATTCTTTTTATGACCTAAACTTGAAAACTCTGAAAGGCAGTCTACCTTGAAATGATAAATTAGAACTTGGATTGTCATAGATTTTAAATATAGGTTGCTTTATACAGTACTTTCTTGATGCACAAAGCAAAGATTTGGCAGAAGTTATGCACACTTTACTTATGCAAGCTAATTTATAAGCAGAAAAGCATTTGAATTAAAAGTTGAACTTGACTTAGTCTACATTTCTTCCATGTCCTCATATTACCAGTCCATGCAGAATGTTGTTTACTTCTAGAAGAATCATCAAGCATGGGCAAACAGACCTTGTTAGCACGGGCTATGACAGTGCTAATAGTTCAAGTGCAACATTTCCCTACATAAAAACATAACATTATCAGTATTTTTAAAAAAAAATGCATGAAATGGGGTCTTGGCTAACTGACTATCCACTCTATTTCATAACTGCAAAGACTTTTTAACCAAAGTTCTTATTAGCAAGTCTTTCCACTCAGCAGCCATCTTGGTAATTAGCCTGGGAAATCCCATGCTGCTTTGCACAATCGTTCCGATCTGAAAAGACAGCATGGAAACTATGGTCTAAAGGCTCGCCTGAGTTAGGGAGCCAATCAGAGAGTGGGGAGGGGTGGAAAAACAGTCACTACGTTTACATGCGCACAGACAGAATCGAATTTCTGCTGTTGCTCGACTGAAATCGAAGTTCAAAATGCCATGTATACACCTTAATTCGGCTGAAATTGAACCGAACTTGAGTTCTCGGAATCGAGCTACACGACCTAGTTTATGCGATTTCTACCGAGCTACTTTGTGCATGTATACCCTATCGAGCTAGTTGTTGAGCTACTTCCGGAAGTGACGAGTGACGAGACCACAAGCGGGAAACACAACAGCCTCTGTCGGCATGACAACAGTAGTAGTGAGCAGCAGAAGAGGTCAGGAGGAACAAACGAAGAAGAAAAAATGGCGATGTAGAGCTCTCTGAAGTGTGGGTGGAGCACAGAGGACGGCAGGACAAAGCTTCTGGTACTAATAGGCTTTTTATTGTCAGACTTTTCACTTTAACAGCCTACTTTTATTCTTGAGAGAAAAACACACACGCACGCGCTGTGTTCTAGTCCCGGGATGAGCTCTCCCCTCTGCTCTCCCTCTGCCTCCTTAAATAGGGCGCGGTTACTGGGAAGACACACAAACACAGGTTAATTACCGTCAGGTGAAGTGATTCTGCCACTCACCTTCCCTGGCTCCGCCCTCCTGTCACAGACCGGTGCTTGACCACGCCCCCACTGCCACAGGCAAGCAGAAACGTGCACTTCTGGAGCAATGAGGAGACAGACTTCATGCTCATTCAGCTTAAGGAGTTGAATATATTAAAATTCATGGACGGGAGAAAAACGCGCAATGGAGAACACGGAACTGATAACTTTGTTTACACTCTTGAATAGCTCTTCTTCATGACGACAACCGGAAGTGTACTAACATGATGGGGCATGTTGCGCCACCTGTGGCTCGGGTGCACAATGCGCACCTCACACAATAGCCCAATTTCATTGTGTGCATGTAGGATTGGATTTCTCTGGCACCCTGCTGGGACCTTCAGCTCGATTACCGACAGCAGCTCAATTTGGATGTGCATGTAAACGTAGTCAGTGACATGTACTACTCGACAAACGGAAGCTTGTAGTTTATTTGGGACTGTTTACGGATCACATTTAACATGGCGGCGACCGATACGAACCAAACTTTCGATCAAGTTTTAGACACTGTTCTGAATAGTTTAGAGCGAAAGTTTGTTTTAAAAAAAGAACAGCGTTTGGCGTTACAGTCTTTCGTTGACACGAAGACAGATGCCTTTGCCTTGCTTCTCTTTCTCTTTCCTTCTCTTCTTCGTCGTCTTCGTCGCTCTAACTACGTCACCGGGTACAACTGCCATGATTGGCCATGGGCTACGTATACACCAAATGATAGACATTCGCAACGTCCAATAAACGGCCGTTGACAATCGTAAACCACACCTCCCCTACGAGAAATTCAATAGGCGGATTCCAGACCATATTTCCCTTGTGATATGGTCTGGTGTTAACCAGACTACTTGGTAATGCACCCGACCTAACAAGACTAAGTGCCTATCTAAAAGAATGTGGAGAGAGCTGTAACTGTACTTTCAATGTCCCTGTACCATAAAAACTGGATGTATAGAATCACCAGTCAAATATGATCTTAAAAAAAAAAATACAACTTAGTTTGGTGACTTTGCTCCAAAATAAGGTTTAAAAAAGCTCCCCCCACCACATGATGATTCTTTTTGAAGTCAACATCATTCTGCATGGGTAATAACCAGCCCATGCAGAATGATGTTGACTTCAAAAAGAATCATGTGGTGGGGAAGTACATGGAAGAAATGTAGATTATTATTATTATTATTATTATTCAAACCTTTATTATTATTATTCGTCACATGCACACTTCAAGCACAGTGAAATTCATCCTCTGCATTTAACCCATCTGAAGCAGTGAACACACGTGCACACACTCAGAGCAGTGGGCAGCCACACCAAAGCGCCCGGGAAGCAGTCAGGAGTCAGATACCTTGCTCAAGGACACCTCAGCCCAAGGCCGCCCCACGTCAACCTAACTGCATGTCTTTGGATTGTGGGGGAAACCGGAGCACCCGGAGGAAACTCACGCAGACACGGGAAGAACATGCAAACTCCACACAGAAAGGCCCTCGCCAGCCGCTGAGTTCGAACCCAGAACCTTCTTGCTGTGAGGCGACCGTGCTAACCACTACACCACCGTGCCGCCCAGAGATTAAGTCAAGCTCAAATTTTAATTCATGCTCGAGGTTGCTATACTTCAACTATGCATGTGCAACTGCACACTTGCATCAGTGAAAAAACACCATTGGCTTAAATTTTTCCCAGTCCGGCAGCTGATTTGGCTTTTTGGGGAGAAGGGGAATACAACTGCCATCTTTGGCGTTACTGACTTTTCCCATAGCTTTCTATTCAGGATTCTTAAAAGTGGGATGTCTCCTTTCGTATAAAATCTCTGCTTTTAATCCAGAACCATGTTTTCACCATGAAGGAAAACCATCTGAACAAAAACACTATCTGGATTTTACACACACACACCCCTCATATTTTCCTGCTCATTTACTCCTCTTTAATCCTTTCAGTTCATGCCTGCACGTATCCCCTTCGGACACAATGAAAAATGCTATGGAACTTCATGTGTACAGTTTGTACACATTATGTCCAAAGGGGATATACATATCTTGGTTGCACTTTTCTCATTAGTTTCCCTTCTTCACACCTCATATTACTTTTGTTTTCCCTTGGTACCCATCACCTTCTCTCTACAATTTTTGACACTCTTACAGAAAAAAGAGAATCTTCTTGAAATCACTGGAATGCTTCAGGTTTTCCAGGGACACAATTATGCTTAGTAACTTTGAATTATATCAACTAGAACATTAATAAATAAAAGCAATATAAATTGTCGTCTTTTTTCTTTTTGGCGCCACACATTTACAGGGTGAGGAGAATTCAGTGCTCTCAACAAGAACATTGGTTAAGTCATTTAAGTGTTTAATGTAATAGTTTTAATTCCCAGGAATCTGGCGTAGAAATATTTTTCTATCCTTACTTTTAACAAAGAAAGGTTCTACGAATGTACAAATTGGAAACGCTTTCTGTCCCTCCCACTGATAATTACCACTATCCTGGGTATACACTATTACAAGAAGGCATGAGAATGTCTAACCCTGCATGACTGAAACTCAAACTGACTTCTCACCAGCCTGAGTAAAAGATGGGTCAGTAACTAGCATCAGTGCAGCAAAATTGAAAAATCTGACTGTAAAGATCTTTAGTCTTAAACTTGTAAATTTGATTACTGACTATGCTTGCTGCTGTATAGCTGTACTTTATTGAGCACTTTGGAATAACTGTATATCTACTCTAACTGTATTTCCCCCCCTTCCTCTGTCCCCACATCTTGTTCTTTTTATATTTGTATATATAAATAATTTAATTTATCTAGAAGTTTTTTCTCTATTTTCTATTCTCTGTTTATCCTGTAATGATGCTGCTGGAATCTTAATTTCCCTGAGGGAACCCTCCCAAAGGGATCAATAAAGTTCTGTCTAATCTAATCTACTCATTCATGCAATTATCTAATCAGGCATTCGTTTGGCAGCACTGCATAAAGTCATACAGATACAGGCCATCAGCTTGGAGGAATGCTCACATCAACCATCAGAATGGGTAAAAAAAAGAAAAATAGTTCTCAGTGATTTTGACCATGGCATGATTATTGGTGCTAGATGGGCTAGTTTGAGTATTTCCTATAACTGCTGATTTCCTGGGATTTTCATGCTCAATAGTCTCTAGAGTTTACTCAATGGTGCAATAAAGAAAAACTCTCCAGTGAGTGGCAGTTCTGTGGACACCTTCTCAATGAGAGAGGCTTACGGGGGAATGGCCAGACTGGTTTGAGCTGACAGAAAGGCTACCGTAACTCGGATAACCCTTCTATACAATTGTGGTGAGCAGAAAAGCATCTCCAAATGCATAACACATGCAACCTTGAGGTGGATGGGCTACAACAGTAGAAGACAACATCAGGTTCCACTTCTGTAGGCCAATAACAGACAGCTGAGGCTGCAGTGGGCACAGGCTCACCAAAACTGTTGAAGAGTGGGGGGGAGAATGGCCTGTTCTGATGAATCTTGATTTTGGCTGAGCACACAGATGCCAAATTTAGCACCAACAGCATGATCCATGGACCAAACTTTCCTTGTGTTAAACTGTCCAAGCTGGTAGAGGTGGTGTTATGGTGTGGGGAAAGTTTTCTTGACACACTTGGTCTCATTAATACCAATCAAACATCGCAGCATATTTGAGTGTTCCTGCTGACCCATATGCATTCCTTCATTGCCACAGTTTACCCATTGTCTAAGGCTACTTCCAGCATGAAAGCATTAGTTGTCTCCAGCTGATTTTATGGACATGGTAATGAGTTCAGTGTTCTTCAGTGACTTTCCCAGTCACCAGATCTGAACATTTTAGGGATGTGGTAGATTGGGAGATTCGCAGAATGAAAGTGCATCTAAAAAATCTTCAGGACTTGCATGATGCAACCATGTCAACATGGACCAGAATCTCAAAGGAATGGTTCCAACATCTTAGAACTGAAGATCTGAGATTGCTTTGAGAGCAAAGGGAGGCCCTACCCAGTATTAGTATATAGTGTTCCTCATAAAGTGCTCTGTTAGTTTACATCAGTCATTCAAAAAATGTTTATGCCTAAAGAATTTTAAATACATAGTTTTTGGGCTGGAAATTTATTTGAAACCTGGCAGTGCTGGTTAATAATACAACCCCAAAACAAAAAAAGTTGGGATGATATGCAAATATAAAAAGAAAGTAGTGATTTTTAAAATTTACTTAGACTTGTACGTATTTCATTGCAGACAATTTGAATATATCCACAAATGCTAAATAAAACTTTACTGTGTAAAAAATAAGCCTTATTTGAAATGCAAACAAAACCCAAAAATTAACTCCTTTATACTGACTGATAATACTAGACATGATTGAGTGTTCACTTGTTCATATTTGTGCCTGTATACAATGTCCAGATTGTTTCTTTTACAATAAAATGTCCCAGGGGCTGCCATCTTTCTCAGAGGCTCAAATATTGCACTCTGAGTGCAAATTACGGTACGTGAGAGAATCTGAGATTATGATGTAACTAACAGGCCACATGACTTACTGAGGCTGAGATCTAGTGGATACATTGCTTCTAAATTGTTGTGAACAACCCTAAAGATGCCAGTGTCAAGCATTTGGCGATTAAAAATAAGCCCGCTCATTGAAGCAGTGAAAAAAAACACACACGTAAACAGACATGTACACAGCCTTTGGGAGGCAGTTTGCCCAAATGTTCCATCACTGGCTACTCTGTGTTTTTAATTTTTTGAAAAAATAAAAATCACTTTTTATGTGGCCTGCTTTTGTTTGTTTTTATTCACTGAGAGAGGCAATCTTTTTAGACAGCATGAATCTTGTTGCTATGACAATGACCATTGCTTACTAGTATCTGTATCAGTATCTGTTATCTAGCAGTTTGATTTAAAAGTGAAGTCTGTTAATTCGCGTATTTTGTTGCCAGTAAAAATCACATGGTTACAGAAAATTCTGATTAGATTTTTAGAACTAGAAGCCTTTATTTGTCACATGTACATTACAGCACAGTGAAATTCTCTCTCTACATTGAACCCATCTGAACCAGTGTAAACCCACACGAGTGCAGCTAAGAGCTGTGCTCCCCCCTTTCTTTTTTTTTTTAAGAATTAAAAGCCATTATTTGTTACTGTGTGTTACCAAGGGAAACTGCGCAGTAATGTGCTGTTGATGGTTTCAGTGCAAGTGGCTGTGCCTGGGTGAGCCTATTTTTAGCAATATAAAATTTTAAAATGGATAAGTTGTTTAGTTTTATTTTTAATTTAAACATGTGTCATGCATATCAGGGCACTTTCTGTGATCAGCAAACAGTGTTTTATTTTTGGATTTTGTTTTGCTTTGTGTCCAGAAGTTCCATTGACTTCTCTGGGCTCAGAGACATTGTGAACAGTGGAAACCTGTATTGTGGTCAGACACATCGGTATGCCACATCTTTTTCGGAAGAAATGTATACTATGTGCTCCGGATCAAAGATGAAAAGGACCATCCAGCCTGTTACCAGCAACAAGTCCAAAAGCCAGGGTGTCTCATATTATGGGGTTGTGTTAGTGGCCTTGGCAAAGGTAACTTGCACTTCTGTGATTGCAGTGTTAATGCTGAAAAGTACATTGAGATTTTGGAGCAACATATTCTACCTTCAGGATGACCTCTTTTCCAGGGATATGTCAACAAGACAATGCAAAATCACATTTTGCATACATTACAAAGGCATGGCTGTGGAAGGAGGAGGTGCCTGTCGCCTCTGTTCCCAATAGAGAATGTGTGGTGAATTTTGAAATGAAAAACTTGGCAATGATGACCCTGTACTGTTGCACACCTTAAGACCTGTTTGTAGGAAGAATGGGTCAAACTAACACCTGAAATGCTTCATCACTTGATGTCTTGAGTCTCTAAACATCTTTTAAGTGTTGTGAGAAGGAATGGCAACATTCTAGATTGGTAAATACCTTACTGACCCCACTTTTTTTAAATGTGTTGCCAGAATCAAAATTGAAGTGTTTATTTTGAAATAAACAGTAAAACTCATGAGGTAAAACATCAAATAATGTGCTACTGTTGAGTACAATATCAAAGATTATATACAAAATATTGTTTTCAGATTTAATTTCAACATACCATCCCAACTTTTTCTGATTTGGGGTTGTTTTAGCTGTTCTGTATGCACCTTGCACACTGCGATGGGAAACACACCTGCTGTAGTGAACACACTTGAACAAAGGTACGTCTGAAGTCCCTCAGAACTGTTTACTGTAGGCTGCTTGACTCTATGCTATATTCTCACCTCTCAACTCCTTGATACCTATAGACAGCGTGCACGTGACGTCACGAGGTCACATGATATTTATTTATCTGCCATCTTGGACGGCATGGCTGCGCATAGAACTTAGACGAACCCGTTCTAATTATCAAGTGTGTGGGAGTAGATCTTTCGAGAATGGTTATATCTTGTTCAGTATTTGGTTGTACCAATAGACAGGGCCAAAAGGAGGGCCTGTCATTTTATAGATTCCCCGCAGATGAGGAGAGACGTGCAAAATGGGTGTCCGCTGTGCGAAGAGAAAACTGGTACCCCAGTTCTACCAGCCGAATTTGTAGTGAACACTTCATATCAGGTAGGTGTAATCTAATTCAATACTCCTGGTACATCTGTTAAGTTGATTTTCGGATTGAATGATAACTGCATAGTCGGTGATTTGTGATTTTTTTTTTTTTCCAGACAAAAACGTACATATTTACAACCCTGTCATTATCTGGAACTGAGTTTAGATTTCGAACATTCTTACGATAAAACGTCCTGCATAGTCTCTTTATGATAAACGTCTTAATGCCACTTACCCGTGAGGTTATCAAGTAGACATTCTTCTTCGGAACCTTCCAGAGGTATAGTTGGGATACCCATCCCGCAACAAAATATTTATAAGCTTCCAGGCTCTTGTAAGCTTTGAGGGCTTTGCCAGTGTAACACAATTCATGATTAACAAGAAAATTGTAAATGTCGTGGTAGGCCAGATCGGGCAAATCGCTGGCACCGCAGCTCTGAATTTCCCTGAACAAGGATTGCGGCAAGTTGTACGGATCTGCAATCCCCAACCTGGAACACTTTTCCACGTAAAGCTGCCTCACGTCACCTTCAAGATGCTGAACAAACTTAGACAAGTTATCGCGCGATGTAGATGGGGTATTTTCCGAATTTTATTGGGGATTACTCCCTGGATCCATTACGCTCGCGCAAAGTAAACAATCCTGAAGCCGTCCAATATGGCGGAGTAGACACGGACGGGTCACGTGACTGCACATCCTCTATAAGTCAGTTGTGAGGACCTCAACATAATTTTGTTTGAGGCTATGTGGTTTTTGTCTTCCCCCTTTTTTAATGTTTTTCTTCCCCACCAAAATTTATGGTCATGAGCCACTGCTGACTTACAGTAAGCTAATTTGCATTTGTCATAAGACATATTTCAGTATCAAAGATTGTCAGTGACATTTGTCAGATTCATTTCATTTAATAGTAGCCAAACATCTAAAATATTAACCAAGATTGGGAGTGACAAAAGAACATTTAGATAAGTCACTTCAAAACCCCCATGCACTGATTTGCTATCCATTACATGGCATTTAACAGACACACTTTTCCAGAGTACAATGAGTGCAAAAGTCAGGTACCGTACATGAAGTGCTGAACTTCTAGACAAGAAAGTTCAAGTGACAGCAATACCTAGTGTAATATGCTGTTAAAATACCAATACTCAAACAGCCAAGGAAACAAACCAACCATAAAGTATAACTAAATGGAGAACTCAAAACAGCTAACCCCAAGCTAGACCATACACGGCCTGGGTTGGTCTTGACCAAAACTTGGTTACACAGTGGGTAGGGAAGAAGAGGAGAGGTGCAGCCTGAAGAGGTGAGTCTTCAGTCTGTGCTTGAAGGTGGTCAGGGAGTCAGCAGTTCTGACCTCAATGGGAAGGTCATTCCACCAACGGGCAACCAGGATAGACAGTAGTCTTGAGCAGACTGGGCAGGAGTGGAGAGGAGGCAGGGCCAGGCGACCAGTAGCAGCGGAGCGTAGGGATCTGGCTGGCCTGTAGGGGCAGAGCATACTCTGGAGGTATATTGGCCCTAACCCCTTGAGAGCCTGGTAAGCTAGAACCAATGCCTTAAATTTGATGTGAGCTGCAAGGAAAGTTTGTTGAACACAACCCCTAGGTTCTTTGCATTGGGTGAAGGAGACCTAGAGATGTCCCCCATGGAAAGGACAATGTCCAGGGGTGGAGATGTAGATTACCTCCATCTTACCTGTGTTGAGCTTCAGGTGATTGTTGTCCATCCAGCTCTGTACGTCATGCAGGCAAGCAGAGATGCAAGTGGAAAGCTGTGTGTCAGAAGGAGGAAAAGGGAGAAAAACAGTTGGGTGTCATCAGCATAGCAGTGGTAGGATAGACTATGGGCAGAGATAACTGGGCCAAGAGCCTGGGTGTAGAGAGAGAAGAGAAGTGGACCAAGGACTGAACCTTGAGGGACATCGGTGGTAAGTGCTGATACAGAACCAGACCAAGTAACCTGGAAGGAGTGACCAGAGAGGTGGGACTTGAACCAGTCTAGGGCTGTCCCACAGATCCCTTGAGCTGATGAGGATGACAAGAGGATGGGGAGTGATCAGCGTCAAATGCAGCGGAAAGATCGAGGAGAATTAGGATTTAGGAGAGGGAGGCAGCATGTGCTGCATGAAGTGCCTCACTGACTGACTGAGAGAAGCGCAGTTTTGGTTGAGTGTCTGGTGTGGAAACCAGACTGGTGAGGATCCAGGAGGTTGTTCCATGAGAGAAAAGAGGAGAGTTGGTTAGCAACAGCACATTCAAGCATCTTTGACAGGAAGGGGAGGAGAGAAACGGTGGTAGTTCTGGATGACAGAGTCTAAGGTGTGTTGGTTTTTTCTCTCTCTCTCTTTTCTCAACAGAGTGGTGATGTGGGCCCATTTGAAGCTGGAAGGAAAGTATCTGGAAGATAAGGAGGTGATAAATGGGAGGATGTCAGGAGTGATGGTCTGTAGGAGAGACGAGGGGATAGGGTCAAGGAGACCGGTGGTCGGATGGTGAGAGAGCAGGAGCTGGGAGATATCAGAAGTGGAAAGAGGGGAAAAAGCAGAGAGCAGGGGGGAGGAGACAGGGAGGGTGGGGCAGGCATGGTGAATGAGTTGTAGATGGCTATGATCTCAAAAAATACAGCAAAGTCCTCTGCAGTGATGGAAGATTGAGGTGCAGGTGGTGGAGAGTTGAGGAGAGAAGAGAAAACAGAAAACAGTTGACCAGGGTTGGAGATGGGGGTGTGAATTTGAGTGATAAAACTTCATCTTGGCTGATTTGAGCGAGGCTGAGAACTCTGTAAGGAGGGACTGGTAACAGGAAAGGTCAGAAGGGGCCCTGGATTTTTTCCACTTTCTCTCTGCTGCACAGAGACTGATTCCATAGGAGCAAAGTGTTTGAGACATCCAGGAACAAGGAGGAGAAGATCTTGCTGGCCTGGAGACAAGAGGAGATAATGTGTCCAGCGAGGAGAGCAGGGAGGATGCAGCAGATTCAGTGGACAAACTAGCAAAGGATTCAAGTGGGGGGAGGAAGCCAGTGACAGAGGAGGCAAGAGAAGAAGGAGAGGGAGAGTGGAGGTTATGACGAACTGTAACAGTGGGGGGAAGGGAGGAATGATGGGTGGAGAGGAAGAGGGAGGGAAAATTAAATGAGGTGGTGGTCAGACAGATGGAGAGGGGGAAACTGTGGAATCTGAGGCAGAGCAGTTTCAGAGGAAGACCAGGTGGAGAAGGTTGCCAGCTTTATGGGTTGGAGGAGAGTTCAGCAGGGAAAGGTCAAGGGAGTGGAGTAGAGGAAGGAAGGCAGCAGAGTGGGAGGCTTCTAGGTGGAGGTTGAAGTTTCCCAGGAACATCAGTGAGCTGCCATCTTCTGGGAAGGAGCTGAGTAGGATGTGTCCACTTCATCAAAGAAACATCCCACAGGGCCAGGAGGGCACTAAGCAACAATGACAAAAAGGCTAACAGGAGAAGATTGAAACTGAATGAAATTCAAAGGAGGAGATGAAGAGGTGGAAGAGGTGAGAACTTCACGGCTGATAAATCAACCAGTGCCACCATGACCAGACGGGCAAGGAGTGTGAGAGAAAGAGAAGGAGGTGGAGAGGGCTGCAGGTGTTGTGGTGGTGTCAGGTGATATCCAGGTCTCTGTCAATGCAAGGATGTGGCCCTCACAACAGAAGGGAGGCGTGGGCAGAGATGAAGTCAGCCTTCTATGTGAAAGACTGGTAGTTCCATAGTCCAGCAGTGATCCAGAAGGTGTCGGTGGAGGTAGCTGAATGGTAAATGAGGTTGGAGAGGCAACATCCTCATGGGGGACCATAACGATGGAATGCCTCTTGTGGGTGAGAGAACAAATAGGAATGGAGTCGAGACCCATGATGAACAGGTTATGGGAGATGTAGGAGAAGGGGAGAGATTTTGGGAAGGAGCGTTGGTTGAAACCACACTAAAAGCCCAGCTAATTAGCAAATGGAAAAATACTGATTGCTCACGCAAATTGAAACTTGTGTGAATCCCATCTAGTAGCAGACCAGATGTAAACAAGGAGTAGCACACACCAAACAAGCAGTCCCCCTCCCTGCTGTTATGCATCAGACACCACATGTACATGGATATCAAGCTATATGCCAAAAATGAGCTAGACACTGACTCTATAATCAGGTTTCCATTGAAGTTTTGCACAAAATAGAAGTGAGGATATTTTTTAAATATCAATAATACACAATTGTGAATGGTCTGTGTTTCCACTGAGTGATACGAACTTGCAATAGTTTATCTTCTCGCAATATCTTTTATAGAGGCATCTTTTTTCAGAAAGGTAGCATTTGCTCATGTCATGTGATTTAAATGCAAAAAATGTTTCCATTTCAATTTGAAATAATGCTTTATCAAATAATCTGAAAAACCACCTCATGTGAGTGTAAAAACTTTTTGCAGTATTTGAGTTTTCCCCCCGAAATGTACATTTCCATTACTTTTTTTTTTTTAAAGTTTGCAATTTCAAATTGCACAATAAGCAGATTAATGGTGACATGGCTACCTTACAAAGATTTACAGTGAAAACATACGGATTTGACAAGTGTAGACAGTTGATAATAAAGACAGGGATAAGAACAGAAGGAATTAAATGACTACATAACAGACAGGACAGCTGCACGTGCCCAGGAATTCCACAGTTGCATGGGATCCTTGACGAGAAGGCAAGGAAGATGGAAATATCCAAATATATCCAGTGAGTAAAACTGCTAATTGGAGAAACAAGAGCCAAGCCATCAATACCCAATGCCGCAGTCATTAGATGTCCAACTGTCATAGTAAAATAAGTTGCAGGCATCATCTGGAACATCTGCACAGAGTATGAGCTGGACACTCGCAGGGCCCATAGGTGTCAATTTGTTTTGAAAAGTGCTGGGACAACAGGTCTGATGTGTTCACACATTTTTTCAGTGGGCCATACACTGCCAACATATGGAAATGGCATCCCTTTAAGGCAGCGGTCCGCAACCACCGGTCCGCGGACCGGTACCGGTCCGCGAGACATTCCGAACCGGGTCGTGACATTGGGGGGAAATGCCAAAAAAAGGGGGGGGATTTTTTATATATAAAAGAGAGAGAGGTGTAAATAAAACATGGGTTCATTTCACGTTAGATAAGTATGCGTGGACGCTGCATAGCCTATTGCATTCGGAGGCCGATAGCACATTTTATTTTTTTCAATCATGATGACTGTCTTACCCGCCCTCAACACGTAGGCTATTTTCCCACAGCGCTGCCTCAGATCAGCTCAGTTCTCACGGTCAGCGACAGTGTATATTAGCTACAATGAGCAAGAAGCAGCAAACGTCCTTAGAAAGTTTCTTTGGTTTGGGTAAGGGTGAAAAGAGGTCCAGCATCGATGACAATAATGATCCCGGAAGCAACCCAAAGAAAAAGAAGGGATCTTTCAATAGGAGATATGATGATTCCTACCTAAAATTCGGCTTTACACAGACCGGTGACTCGCATGCTCCTAATCCGTTGTGTGTGGTGTGCGGGGACAAGCTGTCGAATGAGTCTATGAAGCCATCAAAGCTCATTCGACACCTTGAAACTAAACACCCCACACTTAAAAATAAACCTCTTGAATTCTTTGAGCGCAAAAAGCAAGAGCAAGATTCACAAAAACTCATGCTAAAGACAACTACTTCTGTGAACGTGGCTTTGCTAAGAGCCTCGTACAGAGTGGCGTGTCAAATAGCTAAGTCAAAGAAACCATTCACTATTGGAGAAGAGCTAATTCTGCCTTCTGCCCAAGACATGTGCAACGAAGTGCTTGGGGAGGCAGCAGCCAAAAAGATAGGCTCGGTACCTCTTTCTGCCAGTACTGTGCAGAGGCGCATTAATGATATAGCGGAGGATATTGAGGCGCAGTTGTTGCAGAGGCTAAAAGGGTCGCCGTGGTTTGCAATTCAGGTAGATGAGTCCACTGATGTGGAAAACAGGGCAATACTTCTCGTTTTCGTGCGGTACATTTTTGAGGAGGATGTTGAGGAGGATCTGTTGTGTGTGCTCTCCCTTCCAACAAACACCACAGGTGCAGAGTTGTTTCGGGCGTTGGATGGTTACGTGTCAGGGAAATTAGACTGGTCCTTCTGCATCGGTGTATGTACTGATGGGGCTGCGGCGATGACTGGGCGGCTGTCTGGTTTCACTGCGAGGCTGAGCGAGGTTGCACCTGACTGCGAACACACTGTCATTCACAGAGAAATGCTGGCCAGCCGTAAATTGTCACCGGAGTTGAATGCTGTATTGAACGATGTCGTTAAAATGGTCAACTTCATCAAAGCACACGCACTCAACACCCGGTTGTTTGAGCAGCTCTGCGAAGAAATGAATGCAGAGCACAAACGCCTTCTCTTGCACGCAGAGGTCAGGTGGCTGTCGAGGGGGAAGTCACTGGCCAGAGTGTTCGAGTTGAGAGAGCCTCTGCAGGCATTTCTGGCAGGAAAACAGTCTGATCTGGCTGCGCATTTCAGTGATGAACACTGGGTGTCAAAACTCGCCTACCTCTGTGACATTTTTGCTTTGCTTAATGAGCTCAACCTGACACTTCAGGGGAGAATGACGACTGTCTTTAAAGTAGCAGACAAAGTCGCTGCATTTAAAGCAAAGCTGGATCAGTGGGGGCGTCGCGTAGACAAGGGTGTATTTGACATGTTTCATTTATTAGTGGGGCTACTGGGGGAAACGGAGCCAGCGCCAGCTCTATCACAGTTGGTTCGTGACCATCTCGTTGGGCTGTCGAAAGAATTCGACCGCTACTTCCCAGCCTCCCGAGATCCGCGTGATAAGAATGAATGGATCCGCAATCCATTTGCAAGAATTCCTGACCACCTGTCCGTTCAGGAGGAAGCGCAGCTGATCGAGCTGGCAAATGACGGTGGTCTTAAGACTAAATTTGACCAAACAAACTCTCTGCCTGCGTTCTGGGTAAACGCCAAACGGGAATATCCGGAAATAGCCGTAAAAGCGCTCAAAACGTTGCTGCCCTTCCCAACTACTTATCTTTGCGAGGCCGGGTTTTCCGCAATGACAGTGACCAAAACAAAACTGAGAAACCGATTGGATATTTCAAATACATTAAGAGTGTCACTGTCCAACATCACCCCCAGATGGGACATTCTAGCTGCAGGGAAACAAGCACAGGGCTCACATTAAAATTTAATCGGCTTATGCCATAATAAAATTAGGCCTTTAATTTGTTTCAGCACCTATTCCTATTGTGTTGTGCATGTTGTTTTCATGTTCCTAGTTCAATTTTGTCGTTCAAGTTTATGTTCCTGATTCAGTTTTACTTACTGTTCATAGCTGAAGTTCGCTACTTTTAACGCATGCACAACACCAGATATGGAACCAAAACGATCACCAAAATTGTCCTCCAATTCAAATAATCAATTATTCTAATTTGTAAAAGCGTCAGCTAAATGCATTCTCCCAGTGTCTGCTAAATGTAGACACCCCGCCCCCCAGCTCGCGTGTGTGAGACCACGCCCCCCCCCCCCCCCCCCCCCCCCCCACACACACACACACACACACACCGGGCCGCAGCAAAACAATGCTGAACTAAACCGGTCCCTAGTGCTGAAAAGGTTGGGGACCCCTGCTTTAAGGGATCACTTTTAAAAGCTGCTTGCAATTATGTGTATTATATGTTATCCTGCTTACATGGCTGACATAATACATCATGGTATTGGACACATTTGTCTTATTCTAATGATGTTCTAATGAAAATCACTGTTGTGTAAAACAATAAAACGTTTATGAAACCCCATAATGACATGTCTAAGTGATCAAAAAAACAGAGTAAAGGCTCAGGCTACCAAAATTACCTGTGTAGTTACTTATATCTGCTATAAGCCAAGATGAAAAACAGTTGGTCTTGTTCTATGCATTGGTCTGTGACCAGGGGCGCAGCCAGAAATTTTGGGCCCCATGAAAGATTAGAATTTTGGGCGCCCCAACTTTGCCCACCCTTGTCACAATTGCACTATTGTCATTATTTGACTTTTGATAGCCCATGGACCTTGAGTTTGTAACTTGGTTATTACATTTTATGTATTAACCTACCAGGGACTAGATGAAAACTGGTCAATGACTAATTCTTGTGCATTTACAATCACAAATGAAAATTCAAGATTTTGCCACATGCCTTCTTGTGCTAGGACAATTGGTAGTGAAATGTGTAATGTGACTACTAATAAATCATAGAAAAAGTTTTCTACCCAGCATCAAAATACCTATGGAAATCCCATGGATTGTTGTGTTGGGTAGAAAGCTGTGTGTACTGTTCTGCAAAAAGGGAATATGTTCAAAGCAAAGTGTGTCTAGACAGAAATTTGAGCGTAGGCAGAGTTAGACTATTGGTTGCCCCTCCATGGACCAGGAGTTTAAAAACTTCATTAAAAACTTCAATCCTAAAGCATTTATGGGTTGTATTGCTGCTTACCTCCTTCTCCAAAGGGGGGTTCAGTGGTTTGGTAGGGCGGAGGTCCCCCTGAGGCTGAATCTGTGCATATTTAGGGCACCCCATTAGTTATGAAACTGGTTATTAGCACTAGTTATTAGCACCAGCATAACGTAATATTTCATCTTGTTTATCACACAAGTCAGTTCAGTTATTAAAATGGAAAAAATGTCACTGTACAAACTGTAAAAGTGTTCTCTTGATAGGCTAATCCAACCACGTTCATACTGTTCATTTACCATTCGCTAATATTTTGAACACACGTGAGCGATAGCTACCTTTCTTTGGGAAAAACTGAGTGACCAGTTGCCTGCCTCTCCGGTCCCTCTCAGCTTTCAGCTGCCTTTCTTTATGTTTTTGACAGCCACTCTTCATATTTAGCGATCATAGACTGTACGCACTCCACTGCTGGCTGGCTGGCTGCTGCACCGCGACACAGCAGCAAGTAGTGTTGCACTGATCAGCACACAGATTTAACGCATTGTGCTTCTACCAGAACTGGACCGTACCATTTCGCAAAAGGGGGAGGGTTAAATGACAATATGTTGAAGAACTCAAGAAATAGACAACCTTGTTCAATTAGCTCATTTTACCAGATGGAATATTGCATTGTTGTTATTTCAAAAATCTTATTAAAATCATTAAAAGCATATTATCAGCCCCTTAAAGGGCCCCATGGCAGTGCTGGGCCCCTAGAATTGTTCTAACCTTTCCCCCCCCGGCGGCGCCCATGTCTGTGACTACACACAGTACTTTTCTAATTGTTGCCTGTAATACACAACCATTTTAGCCATCTAGCACCCGTACATTTTGCTGCCAACTTCTGCCTGTAATAGCAAAGTTTAGTGAGGATAGCTAGCTAGCTAGCATTAAAATAACACAAGCAGTTGTGGGCAAATACACATTTAACTTCACTAACAGCACAGCTTATTAATAAACCAGTCATACTTTCATATGGTCCACTAAAAATTCTCCATGTGGAACAGTGTTCTGTGTCCATAGTAATTTTCATAGTAAGTTACTTGATTATATCAAGTACAATCCCGTACAATTCCATCAGTCATGCCTTTAATAAAAAGTCAATAACCATCTAACATTACGGCTACTGTTACACCCTGGCCTAGGGGAAACCTGAGCGTAGTATTTAACAAAACAAAAACTTCCCCTTTCCCCACTCCTAAGGACCACCAGTGCCACAGCCAATTGCAGTCCAAAACACAATTGGTTTATTTCAGCACAGGTAAATTAGTGTCAGGGTAAGCATGGCCCAAATGTCCTTTATCTTACCTGGACAACAAAAGAAAACAGAAAATACAGGGATCTTACCCAACTCTATAACATAAATAGGAGAAAAATAGAGTGCAACAAAAAGGGCTTCTCACCCCTACAGTGACCTGGACTGCTTTTTAGGTAAGTATTTACACTGTTTACAACTCAACCACTTTAACCAGTTGACAACCTGAGGCACAGTCCTGTTGGGAATCAAGAGAAAGTGAAGTGCATCTAGCTTCTCCAGAAAGCAGTTTAAGGCAGGAGCAGTCAACCATGGTCCGATCAGCTGCTGCCACCTACAAGTGAAAATCCTTAAAGAAAAAGAAGGGAGAAAAAAAACCCACAGGAACGTACAAAAGGCACACCCCTCAGGCAGGGAGGGAGAACAGCAAAAATAAATCAATAATAGTACACATTATGACCCAGGGTCATAACACCCCCACCACCACCCCCTAAGATCAAACATTTCTTCACCCCAAGAACCTGCACAGGACAATGCATCAGCCACAATATTCTCAGTTCCTTTTAGATGGTGAATCTCGTTGAAATCCTGCAACAATAATGACCAGCACATAAGATGCTGATTTATGGTTATGCATGCGGGATAGGAAAATGAGAGGACTGTGGTCTGAATATACAAGAACTGGGGTAGAACTTGAACCAATATAAACTTCAAAATGCTGTAAAACCAAAAGCAATGCCAAGGCTTCCTGAATTAACTTGACAAAATTAACAAGGTGCTATAATTAACTTGATGTTTATTGAATTTTTTTGAATAGTAACATACGGGATGATCAATTACATGATCATCCGCCTGCAAAAGAACAGCGACCACACCGTAAGCACTACCATCTACCTCTACATGAAAGGGATGCGTAAAGTCAGGTGCAGCCAACACAGGCACACTGCAAAGAAGAGCCTTGGCAGAATCAAAGGAGTCTTGGCGAACTCTTGTCCAGACTAATGGACTGGAAGGGCTCACTAAACTAGTCAGTGGCATAACTACACTGGCAAAATTGTTCCAAAACCCACAGTAATAACCACACATTCCCAGAAACCGGCAGAGTTGCCACTGCATTTCTGGTATCAGAAAATCTAGAATGGCCTGAACCTTGGCCATCAGAGGAAGTACCTGCCCCTGACCTACTTGCTTTCCTAGGTATTGTAATGGAAATTTCTAATAAACACTTCAGAACGCTTAGCAGTTGTCTTTTCAGTCATTTATTATGGTAAATCATATAAAAGAAATATAAGATAGGAAAGAAAGAAAATTGAAGCAGAACATCACCTCTAGTGATGAGAGTACACGTGCGCTCTGAGTTGTGTTTTTTTGGCTGTTATCTATTATACTCTAAAGGCATTCGCTTACTGCTTGCATCTTCATGTGATTAGCTCAAGATTTTCTATGAAGCTTTGTTAAAGCGTGCACCTAGCGTGCTCTGGTATGTGCAGGCAGATGCGTAGTTATGGAGAACTCAGGCACCCTGCTTATCAACAACCAAGGCCACAGAAAGGCGATTACAACATAGGAAAAAAACATCTTTCTCAGTTCACTAAGTCACTTGAGCTCAACATACAGAAACACAGAGAATAAGAATGTTCATCCACTAAATTTCCCTCACAGTATGCTTTACCAAAGTCACATTTAGCCAGACTCAAAAAGTCAGTGAAGCAGCCTTTAGATGACAAAATACTTCCCACAAAGTGTCTATATGTTCAGACCAGGTGAAAGAATAAACAACTATGTTATATAGGTATGCCTCAGTTTTTAAACACCAGAAAGTACTGTATTCATCAGCCTTTGGAAAGTTGCAGGAACATTTCTTAACCCAAAATACATGACTGTATACTGAAGTAGGTGATCTGGAGTGACAGAAGCGGAGAAGCACGATGTGAAAGGGGCACCTGCCAGTATCCCTTCAGTAGGTCTAACTTGGTGATGTATTTGGCTGACCCTACACACAATCATCCATGCCGGGGAGAGGAAATGAGTCTGGCTTAGTCACAGCATTCACCTTGTGGTAATCGTTACAAAAATGAGAAGTTTGGTCAGATTTAGGGACCAGAAGCGAAGGTGAGCTCCACAGACTGGAGCTTGACATAGCAAAACCATTTTCCAGGAGATACCCAACCTCCTTTTGCATTACAGCTCACTTCACTGGGTTAACACGGCTTGTGATCACCAACATCTGTCATGATGTAGAACTGTGGTTTGGGTGGGCTTATCACCAAACAGCACTGTAGGGCAAATATCAACTTTGACAGGCTCTGACAAGTAAGACAGCTGTTCTTCCAGGTTTTCCAGAATTTTAGAATTTTCCAAGTATGCACAGGGAACTAAAACAGGCTGGACCTGTCTTCCATGGGACTGTTAGCAGGTGACACCACAGTCACTACAGGAGTGGCACAGAGGCCACAGATGGTTCACCGGAGTTAACATGAACAAGGTATTGTTTCAACTTATTGACATGACATACACTGGACTTTTTCTTCCTATCTGGCGTTCTAATGACACTCAATCTTCACTCAACCTCATCAGGGCCACAGAACTTTGCCTGGAGACTGGAACCAACAACAAGTAATAAGACTAAAACACAGTCACTTGGCTGTAAATGGTGACAGATTTTTTTCTTATATTGTTTTTTCATTTTAGACTGTGCCGTGGAAAGGGACCTGTGTGTCAGCTCACAAGCTGTGTGCAACCTCTCCCTGAATGAACTCACATAATCTAACAGATTGTGCACAGGACTGGGCTTGTCTGCCAGCCAGCTCTCTTGCAGCAACCCCAGTGGACCATGCACAGTGTGCCCAAAAACCAGCTCTGCCAGACTAAATCCAAGAGACTCATGAATGGCGAACAGTATCAATGTCAGACTCCCTCCTGGATTCGACACAATATTTATGAAGCACGGACTACATTTGATGAAATCTCTCCAGTGCACCCTGACTCTCAGGATGATATGCAGTGGACACCTGATGCTTAACAGACAGCTCTGCCATAACTTGTGCAAAAACCTTGGATATAAAGTTAGACCCTTGCTCAGTCTGAATGTGCCTTGGCAAATCAAGTGTGGGGAAAAAAAACTTAAGGCTTTCACCACTGCTTTATCCCTTAATGTGCACAGTGGAACAGCTTCAGGAAAATGTGACTACGCACATAATGGTGAACTGGTGACCAGTTTTAGTCTTTAGCATGGGACTGACACAGTCAACTATGACCTGCTTGAAGGGCTCACCAATTACTGGGATCGGGTGTAACTGAGCAGGAGGAATAACCTGGTTTGGTTTTCTAGTTATTTGGCAAACATGACAAGACCAACAAAATTTGGCAACATCAGATTTTAACCCTGGCCAAGAAAAGTACTGGAGGACCTGATGGTATGTTTTGGTTTTTTTGTTGTTCCTAAATGCCTGTACAGACCGTGATCATGGGCTAAACTTAACACTTGGAAACGGAACTCCTTTGGCAGAACTACCTGAGTAACCACATCATACTCCATCCCAGATACCTGAACCATTTACGCATCAAAACGCCGTCATCAAACAAGTAAGTCCCGGGCCGTGTACCATTTTCCTGTTTCTGAGCAGCAGACAGACGTTGCTGTTGAGCTATCAGATTGCTGCACCTCGATAAGCTGATCTTTATCTATTGCTAAGCACAAATCTGTTTTATCTGGTAATACATCAACAGAAATGGGCAAACTTTTTAATTCTTTTACTTCAGAAGAAGGGCTGTCAGAGTTATTAGACGCAACAAAAGAATCAGAAAGATCCATTTTAAATCACCAAGCTTACGACCCTGGGCACGCGTCACAGCGCACACAGGAAAAATGGGAGGCAAGTCGAGCGTAACAGGGGCAATACACACATACGCAGTAGGATTTTCTATTACCTCAGGAATAGCAGGAAACACTTTCACCAGCCAAATCATTCCTGAGAATGAGATCAACATCCACGACAAGCAGCTGATGTCGCACAGCAACTCGCACTCTGCCAGACACCAAAGGGGTGGAGAGTGTAACTGTGTGAAGTGGCATGAGTAGAACACTTAGTTTAATTCCCCACACCAATAGGTCAGAACTACAGTACAACTGGGCGGAAAATGGCACAACGCCATGTCGAGCCACAGAATACTTTGCACCGGTATATCTCTGAATAGTAATTGGAACCCGGTCCACCTCACTGCCAATCAGAGAAAAGAAACCGTGTGAAATGAAAGGCTTAAACTCTTCATGAATTGCCACAACGAAAAATTGATCAGTCAAAATTTCCTGCTGGCTAAAGACTGACTCACACTGAATTAGTCCTAGGACAGATGGACCTTTACTCTTAGACCGTTTCTTTTTTTTAACACAGGGATGAGGTGACCAGGTTTGCGACAATAAAGACACTTTCACCAGCTGCAGAGGAGGTGTGCCAGGAGAATTTAGGTGACAGAATTATTGTATAGCTCTAAGACATTGAAATATTTTCACCAAATTTGGAAGTTAGGTCCTTTATCCCACCCCATACTCAGGCAAATGAACTGACTCATACTCACCAGAAGGGGATGCTATAATAAAGGAATTAACCTTTTCATTTATATCTTTACAATTGTAGGGAATAGAGTAATTAGACACAGGTGCACCTCGTCACGTTTCCTACTGGTTCAATGTGGTGATTTTATGTGTATGTATGTAGTTACGAAAACACACACACACCTTAAGTAATCAGAAATGTATTCTGATTCCTATAACCACTAATATAAACACACACACCTTACGTAATCACAAATGTACTCTGATTCATATAATCACATGTACACTAATTTCCTTTTATGCTGAGTATGTTAATTTTCAGTAAAAAAATGAAGTTAATTCTATTAAAAGTAATAAATTTGTTTATGAATTATCATAATTACAGTAAAATACAGCAAAGACACTTTATACTGAAGGTTGTTTTCTGCTAAGTGTATTATTCTGACTCCAACACCTGGAGCATTATCGTGGGAATGAGTTAGCCAAGACCATGTTGAATTCATCAATTGTTCATTCTGGAGTGTGTGCATACCGACGTAGTACTTTTATAAGGCCATTCTAAATTGGGTAGTGTTAGAAGCTACAGAGTGCATTTTCTTTTTTAAAATTATATGGAGTAGCAGACTGATCAAGGCCATGAGTGGTTTGTTTACTTGCACCTGCAGCCTTAAACTTGATTTGAACCCAGTCATTTTGAATCATCTATCAGAGGTGGACAAAATACCCAACTTCATTACTTAAGTCAAAGTACAGATCCCACCAATCAAATGTTACTCTGATACAAGTGAAAGTTGTACAGTCAATTTTTTTACTTAAGTTAAAGTACTGAAGTGCTTGCTTTTAAAAATACTTAAGTATTCAAAGTACATTTTCTGTCAATGCATTGTTGTATTATTGCCACAATGCTTACAATACCCAATGCCTCTGAAGCAACCAACTGGATCTACTGACTAGCTTGTAGAGCCTGTAGAATAAACGCCTGGTAGAATGTTACAAAATGAAACACAACTGAACTGAAAAAGAGCCATTATCATTTGTTTTATAAATTGTAGCACTCCTCCCCATCCCCATAAAGCAGCATGGTAGTGTTCTGACACAGCTCTGGCAGTGTGTGCACGCATGTACGTGTATGTTAATCAGGAAGACAGTGGAATAACTGTAAATGCAGCTTGCTCAGAAAATAAAAATGACAACCCAACCTGCTTAAAACCCAGGTTCACACTTCTAGCTCAATAACTTCCCAACAGCAACACTGCTTTAAGCAAGACAAAAAAAAATGCAAGACCATCATCTGAAATCAAAACAAAAAAAATCCAACAATTTGTTGTGACTGACTGTGTACAATACTGTCCATCTCACAGGTCTCTTGTGTGTGTGTGTGTGTGTGTGTGTGTGTGTGTGTGTGTGTGTGTGCACGTGCAAGTATATGTATTCATGCACGTATGAATCTGCCTGTGGAATCATGGTGGTTTAATGTTAAGCTAGCTAGTCACTGAAGCTCCACCCGACATGCTGGCAAAGTCTTTTCAAACTCAAAATCATATTGGGTAGCTAACATTACTAGAACAGAAAGACTTCTACATTTTGTTTATTTGGCAAGATTATGCTAAAACTTATTTCTGGAAGGACTTCAGATAAGTTAAAATTATTCATGTTAGCATAGCGCCATTTTTACATGCTAACAGCTAACAGTTATGTGTTAACATTAGCCATGGACAAGGCTATGGCAACTTGGTGGGCAAATCCATAGAAAGTCATCTGACTAACCAGACTGCATAGCTATTGCAACGTTATCGCTAGCTCTAAAAGCACATAGAACTTTATTGCAAGCTTTCTGTTGAACAGCTGTATTTGACTGCTGTTGTGGCTAATTTGCCTGTGGACATGATCCTTGGAACAGACCTGCCTGTTCTCTTGGATCTCCTGCAAGAGGTAGAATGTCATTGGGGGAAAATGTAAATGATAATGTGTTATGTCCTATGCTCACAGGGCTCAGGCCAAGGCTGGCTTGCAACCTTTCCCAGATCTGGATGATGGTCTGTGTGAGGGTAGCATCAAAGGGCCAAAAAAGTCAAGGTGCCAGTGCTGCTTTGAAAAGCAGCTACAGTCACTTGAATCTGATGTCAAGAATGTGAATTGTGATGGAAGGTATCTGAGAATATTGTAGAACTTCAGAGGCAGGAGGAGTCTTTGAAATCTGTGTTTGCTAAAGTAGTTGAGAACCAAACGTGAACCTGGGGGTGAGAGAGCAGTTAATTGTTGAAAATGTGTTGTATGCATTTAATGAGACACTTGAGTGCGTCATTATCCCTTCTAGTTGTCACCCGCTGGTAATGCACTTAGCACACACCCTTCCATGGGCCAGCCACTTTGGTCATCAAACATTCTTGTGCATCACTTCATGATTTTATTGGCCTAGTATGTACAATGACATTTAAGACCTATTGCACGACATGTCAAAAGACATGCCCGACTCACAGTTCTGTCAGGGTTCTCCTCCATCCATTGTCCATCTCCACCCCTTTTTGAAGAGTTGCTATGGACATTGTGGGCCCTCTAGTATGCTCTGGACAGTTACAGTAATGCTTTTATGGCTGAGGGCTACAGTTGACTTGCTAACTTTAGGACTGTGGTTGTCATGAACAGTTTTACACTCAAGTTTCCATCAATGAACAATTTATAACTTCAACAAAACTGACTTCATGTTAAAACTGTTAATGTTATAATCGCGTTGTCTGTTATCACCCGAATGAGGATGGGTTCCCTTTTGAGTTGGGTTCCTCTCGAGGTTTCTTCATGTCGTCTGAGGGAGTTTTTTCTTGCCACTGTCACCACAGGCTTGCCCATTGGGGATAAATTAGGGATAAAATCAGCTCATATTTAAAGTCACTAAAATTCTGTAAAGCTGCTTTGTGACAATGTGTTTATTGTTAAAAGTGCTATAAACTTGTAAAGAGTTCCAGGGGCCACCAGTATATCCTTGTTGTGTGTGATTTACACCACCAGGTTCCCAGAGGCATTCCCACTCTGCATCATTACTGCTCTAGCTGTCCTTCGGGCCTTGGTTCCATTCTTTTCCAGAGTGGGGATTCCTGATTAGATCCTGACCAACCAGGGCACCAATTTTACTTCCTGCCTGCTGCAGCTGTTTTACAAGCAGTTGGGCATCATAGCCATCCAGACCACACCTTACCACCCTCAGATTAACAGACTGGAGGAGAGGTTCAACCAGACACTAAAGAGGATGTTGCAGAAGTTTGTGGATGACCTTGGGAGAGGCTGGGACCACTAGCTGCCTTTCTTACTGTTTACTTATAGGGAGGTGCCACAGGTGTCCACTGGGTTTTCTCCCTTTGAACTTCTGTATGGTTAGGATATTCAGGGGCCCTTTGGACTTGCTCCAAAAGAGCTGGGAAGCATCTGAGCCCTCAGCCAGAGACTGAGCGGTGGTCCAGTTTGTGCTGCGGATGAGAGATTGGTTGGCCCAATACTGGGAGGAGGCTGAGGAGAACCTGAGGGAGGCTCAAAAGAAGCAGAAAACCTGGTATGACCAGTGTGCATGGCATCAGGACTTGCAGCCAAGGCAACAGGTGCTGCCTCTGCTTCTTTCCTCCAGCAACAAGTTGTTGGTTAAGTGGCAGGGTCCTTACGTTATCATCTGATGGATGGGCTCAGTTCCATATGAAGTCCTTCATCCCGACAAGAAAAAGCTCAAGCAGACCTACCCTGTGAACCTGTTGGAATGGAAAGAGCCAGTCAGCCTGGCACTGGAGGTTGCCTGTCTGGTGAAAGTAGAAATGGAGGTGGAAGACACCCCAGGTGTAGCTATAGTGACCTGAAGCTTCCAGCCCTGTGCTGGTTCATCTGACCACTGAGCAGGCTGCCGACCTTCACCAGGTGTTCCAGGAGGTGCCATCCCTCTTCACTGCTAAACCAGGGAGGATCACTCTCATAGAACACTACATCTGACTAAAGGAGGGTCAGCCCATCTGCCAGAGACCATACTGGGTTCCACAGTGGCTGGTGAACAAGCTATGGCAGGAGGTGGATGCCATGCTGAAACAGGGGGTCATCAAGCCATCCAATTCAGAATGATGCAGTCCAGCTGTCATTGTCTTCAAGAAGGATGATTCTTGGAGGATCTACATTGACTTCCCTAAACTTGACACCATCTTGGAGTTTGATGCATGCCCAGGATTGATGACCTGCTAGAGAAAATTGGGTCAGCAGCATACATCATGACCCTTGACCTGTGTAAAGGGTACTGGCAGGTTCCCCTGGAGCCTTCCAGCAGGCCATACACTGCATTTTGCACATCTGCGGGCCTGTTTCAGTTCACAGCAATGCCTTTTGGCCTTCATGGAGCCCTGGCCACCTTTCAGTGGTTGATGGACAGTCCTCCAAGGTTGCGAAGATTGTAGTGCTGCCTACCTCGATGTGGTAATCTTCAGCAACACCTGGGAAGAGCATGTCCTGGGTCCTGGAGAGGATCCAGAGTGCTGGGCTAACTTTTAACATCATGAAGTGTAAGTGGGCTCGACAAGAGACAAGATACCTGGGCTACCAGCTGGGAGGAGGAGTGCGACCACAGGTGGATAAGGTGGAAGCTATCCAGAATTGCCCTTGTCCTCAGACCAAGGAGGTGTGATCCTTTCTGGGACTAGCTGGGTGGTACAGAAGGTTTGTGCCCCAGTTTGCCACAATCACAGCCTCACTCACTGCACTCCCTGCCAAGGATCAAACCTGGTGGCCTGGAGTACCTGGTGTGCTCTTTACTGGTACATCGAAGCCCTGACTTCAACAAGTGGCTGGTGCAGGTGGAAGCGGCTGGTGCTGGTGGATGCATCTGCTGTTGGCCTGGGAGCTTTTCTGGCTTAGGGAGAACCAGGGGACGAACGACCCATCCTGTACTTGAGCCTCAAACTCTTGCTCCAAGAAAGCAGGTACTCAGCGGTGGAAAAGGAAGGTGTGGGCATTAGAAAGCCTTCAGCATTACCTGCTGGGAAGAGCTTGACCTGGAGAGGAACAATCATGCCCTCACCTGGATCAACTCAATGAAGGCTCACAACAGCCGCTTGACACAGTGGTACCTGTCCCTGCAGCCATTCAAATTCACCCTTCAACACAGGTCTGGCAAGTCCAATATAGTGGCAGACTACTTGTCCAGATTGGCAAAGTTTACCAATCTCTGGAAGGAGGGCGATGGTGTGATCTGAGTAGCCTGTCACAAGGTGTGGGACAGGGACACACAGCTGACATGAACCCGTTTCCATTCTCACAATCACCGTTCATCCTGTTTCAATTTTACTGGTCAATTAGTCATTTTAGGTCACCAAGGATGCACACTTGCCTTCCTAAATAACCACTTTACTTGCCATAAAATCAGCTTTGGGTTTTATTCACCACTTCTTTGCTCTACAATTCATCTGCCATCCATGCCTCATTTATTTAAACAGTGTAAACGTCATCGTCATGCTTAAAAAGCCTCATTGGCGGGGCACTCTTGGTACAAATTTTATAGCTTATTTTATTGTGTTGACTTCTTACTGGCTTTTTGGTCAGTGATATTGGGACCTGAATTATGTTCTTTTTTTCATATTTTGTTTATTAGAATTCGGTATACCTGGGTTAAATTATAGATTATGGTGATTTTTCTTTTTTCATGGTTGTAGGAGGCGCCTGGGGCCTATCAAAGGGAGGCTGCCTCCAGGTTAGAGAGTAGTTGCTGGAGAATTACACAGGAGGTAATGTCTGTGGAGAGCCTTTGCCAGTAAAATAAGTACTGTGTAATTTTTTTTGCTTATTTTATAGACTTTGCATTTTTCTTGTGTATATTTTTGTAAAGAAAAAATTTCCACTTATTCCCTGTTGCACTTGGGAAACAAGCACAAGAAACACCATAACTAGAATTATGACTATGCCATTGTTTTGGAAAGGAGAAATTGAACCTCATTATAAACTCCCTTGCTTCTTCAGCATTAGGAGTGATGTTTTCACCAGCATCACCTTCGAGGTTTGCATTCCTCCTCTTACCATTTTCCCAATTACCTTTAGACCACTGCTCTATTTTATTAAGGTGTTGTCTCAACACAGCAATATCTTTCTCTATCCTTCTTTTCCACCTTAGTTCCTGCTCCTTTTTTGCCTTCACATCCAACAACTCCTCAAGCAAAAGTGCAGCAGCACATAGGAGATCCTTTGTTTCAGTGATGTTGCTAGTGGGTACATATTGAAGGATATTATTTACCTGCATGGTCACCTGTTTGATTCTTGTCCCATCAACCCACCTGAGATTCATAGGCTTGTGGGTTTTGACCAGTTCCAGCAATCTATTCAACCAACACCACTTCATCAATTTCAATGATGGGTTCCTCTTCCTCAGGGATACCAGTCTCCAGGTGTACCAGGCTGTTCTCTCGCTCTCTCTCATTGTTCTGTCCACTGCCAAATCTATTTCATCCGCTTCTCTTTCTTCTACTGCTAACCCTACTTCTTGCCTGTCCTTACAAGGCACACTACTTGCCACATCTATCCTTTTCTCAACTTTACTCAATACTCTATTGCTCATCTATGCTATTTCAACTTCAGTCACCTATTTCTTATCACTCGTACGTGGGTCATCAATCCAATTTCAGACATGCTGAACATGCCTTTTTCAAGCCAGGCATCCAAGGTCTTATGACCTACTCCTCTGCCACCTTCCAGTGTTGCTTGTTCATGGCATTCCATCAAGATTTCATAGTTGGATTTCAACCATTTTCTATTGCTTTGACTGCATACTTTGTGGGTTTACACCCATAGCAGGGCTACCAGCAAGGTAACTTCTTTCATGTGTGTATTTTTGGCTACTTTTGAGTTCCAGACTTCCATGACACTAGTTGCTATAATTATCAAAACATCTTAATAATCATGGAAGAATTAATATCCTGATGGCAAGTTATTTTATCTTTTCAGGTCTAATTCCTGTTTTGGCTGTCACTTGCTCTCTATTGCTTCTCTCTGACATAATGCCTGTGTGAGAGGATTCCTGTTGCCTGAGGGATCCGAGTGATGAGACACTCAGTGCTGTTGGACTGCATTTCTCAGCCTGGCATTATAGCATTTAGCAACAAAGCTCTGCTGACTTTGGTCACAGAATTGTATGCTCCAGCTGTGTCGACTCTGCTCTGAGTTGGTCTACCACAGGGATTCCTGTTTCCTGGGTAATTCACTAGCAGGCACATTCCCGTGCATGGTGGTCCATGAGTAAGACAGAAGGGGAAGGCTGTTGGAGCCAGTGTACAGTTCTGATGTTCACGAGTGGTAAATAGGCACTCGCCAGTACACTGGTGGCTTGAACACTGGAAGGAGTTGGCCAATGAGGCAAGTCTGAGTTGGTGCACAGATCAGCTCGCAGTAAGGAAAAGGAAGCATACTCGTCTGAGCACTGACAGGCAAACTGAGCCTCCAATCACCAGAGGAAACCTAATTTACTAACATCCTAGCAGTCCACTGTTTCCATGTTGACTTGTCCATGAAAATTTTATTTATTTATATTATATATGTTTCGACCTCACTCTGACCGTCACTACGGTCTCAAAAAAGGAATGATCACCTTCGTTCTGCCTATCACCGAGACCATATGTCAACAAAGTCATGTCCATGACCTCCGGAAGCAGAACGGCTCACGTTATAAATAGCAGAGATTGCTCCCGGTTCAGTCTCTCACCTTGATCGCCTCATACGAGACCGTAAGTAAGAGACCCGTAAGGTAAGAAATCCTGATTTCTTCACTTCACATTCCACTAATTCGCTACCTGCATGGTACGGGTGCCTTGTGTCCCTGAGAATTGTTGTGGTTTGTGTATTTCTGAGCTACGTGCTTAGCTTAATTTGCCGGTAGGCTGTAAGCTTGTT
Organism: Neoarius graeffei; assembly: GCF_027579695.1. Classification (NCBI taxonomy): domain Eukaryota; kingdom Metazoa; phylum Chordata; class Actinopteri; order Siluriformes; family Ariidae; genus Neoarius; species Neoarius graeffei. The sequence continues at coordinate 32,314,333 of NC_083596.1, forward strand.
TTTTTCAGGTATCCTTTTGTTTGTTATATGCACTAGATTACCGGGTAATATGAGTTTGTTACCACTGTATGCCTATACCGCTGTTCGCAGCCGTGGGCTTAGTGCGAGCCCACCAAGTGTGTTCGCACACTGGTGTGGGCCGCCATAATACCAATGTTGTGTTTTTTACTGCTGTTGTCGCAGCCGGAAATCGTGTGAGCCCGTCAGACTGCTGTTACAGGCCATCTAGCTCTATATTTGTTTTGAATTGTCCTATATCGCCACGGTAAGTGGATTTGTTATTTGAGTTTCATACTGTTTTGGTGTGCACCTGCTATTGTGTTGTGCTTGTTTTTTGTTTTTTTTTGTGGTTGTTGTTCACTGGGGTAGCCTGCTAGGTGCATTTGCACGCTGTGCAGACCTTGGCAGTGTTCCCGTGTCACACCCTAGACCACTGTCTGCAGCGGGTGGGGCTAGTATGCGCCCACTAACTGCATTCGTGCGGGCCATCATAATACTGTGTGCTGTGTTTTTTCTGTTTCCATCAGGTGCATCCAGGTGCAGGCCATGACAGTGCTCCTCGATGACACCCTTCTCTGCCATGCCCTATACCCCTGTTCGCAGCTGGTGGGGCTAGTGTGTGCCTGCTAAGTGCATTCGCATTATTGGTGCGGGCCACCATTGTGATCCTGTGGCATACCCTATACCGCTGTTCACAGCCGGTGGGGCTAGTGTGTGCCCATTAAGTGCGTTCACATGCTGGTGCGGGCCACCATAATACCTTGGTGGACTACTCAAGGAGGGCTCCAGACTTCAGACCGCCTAGGCCTCTGTGTGGCTATAATGGCTTCCCACTACTGCAGGATTTGCGGGGACTCAATGAGTTCCAGAGATGGGCACAGGGAGTGTCCAATGTGCCTTGGAGCGGCCCACGTGCTAGAGGACATGGACAACCCCTATAGCATGGCCTGCGACCTCTCCAGGGGGGAAAGACAGCGCCAGGCCAGCCAGGTGGGCGGCCATGTGCGCGAAAGCCAGAGAGAGAGGCAATGCTCCCCTGACCAGCCGTCTCTCTCCAGTAAGCATAAGCACAAACACAAGCATTCACGTGACCGGCAGAGGGAGTCCCCCCACAGGCCTGCCCAAAGAGAGGCGCCCAGACCTGCTAAACGCCCTGCCTCAGCTACGGTGACAGAAAGTGGTAACGCAGAGTCACTCCAGATCTTCTCGGTTCTCCAGGCTCTGTCACAGAGGATGGACAGGCTGGAAGGTCAACAGGGCTTGTCATCTACTTCCCTGCCCCCGGGCCAGGGGGTACCCTCTCATCCAGACCTGAGAGCGATGGTGAGGAGGATGGGCGGGGCAATGTGGATGTGCTATCTGTCTACGCTCCCCACACAGCGATGGACAACACAACAGGTGGGGATGGCCTTGGGGGAGACCTGCATTCTGGCTCTGCAGAACCAACTGACGGCTCCATGGGGACGGAAGAGGCCCTTGTCAGCTCCCTGGTGTCACGGGTGCTGAGCGCTGCCAAGGTCCTGGGCCTTCAGGCGCCTGCACCGGCCCCGGCTCCTTTGGGAGGAGTTTGGGAGGGCATCTCTTGCGCTACCCCACCACCTCCTATACCTGTGGTGGATGATTACGCAGCAATGCTCAAGTCAACATGGGATAAGTCATCGCAACGCCCCCGGTTTCATGCAGGCTGCTGCCAGCTGGCAACAGCTGGTTACCCGGTTGAGACTGGACTGGGGGACAAGCCACCAGTTGAGCCATCAATGGCTGCACTGACGTCCCTGGGCTTTGCCCGCGTATCCCCCAATCCACTTTGCCCTCGTAAGGAATGCGCCAAGACGGACCGCCTGGCCACTCGCTCCTTTAATGCATCGGCACGAGCGGCCTGAATGGGTAATGCTCTAGCCATCACCCTGGCGGCTCTACAGAAGACACTGAGCCCAGACGATCAGGACGCCAGGGCCCTGGTGGACGCAGCTCTTTCTTCCCACTCCCAGCTGACACAAGATGTGGGGGATGCTATGGCCTCTGCAGTGCTGTGCCGCAGACAGGTTTGGCTGGCACAAACCTCCCTGCCAGAAGCCATCAAGCAGGAGCTGCTGAGCCTCCTCGTGGTGCCTGGGCATGTCTTTCACCCAGGATCCCAGGAGTTGCTTGATTGTGCTGAATGCACTGCAGCATCTAGGGAAGATGTCCAGTGTGTGTGCCGTAAGCTGGCTTCAACTGCCAGCCGGGTGCCTATGGGTAGGTATAGGCTGCGGCAGCCCACCCGGCCTCCACCAGCGGGCAATGACCCGGTGGCCCCACAGGACTGGCGATTTCGTGCATCTGATCAAAGTACAGCCCCAAGTCCCTGACCCAGGGAAGAAGAGGACTGCAGCGGGGCACAGGCAGGGGTGCAGGCCACAGCAGTGGTCCTGCATTGGAGTCTTGGGTCGCCCGTCGATTGTCCTTCCCAGTTGTTATGGACCTCCTGGGAGGGGATTGCGCCAGACCCTTGGGTCGTGGCTACGATGGCTCGCGGCTACCGATTGCAATTTCGACGGCGACCCCCTATGTTTTCAGGGGTCAGTGTAACATCCGTAAAAGACCCGGCTTTGATGTCCGTACTCATCAAGGAGGTTCAAGAGTTACTTCTAAAAGAGGCCATCTCAGAAGTGCCGCCCAGCGCACAGCTCACTGGGTTCTACTCCAAGTATTTTATTGTTCCCAAAAAAGACAGCGGTCATCGGCCTGTTCTCGACCTCAGGCCCTTGAACCAATATCTCAAGGTGCTGCCTTTCAAGATGGTCCACACAAGAGTAGTGATGCAGTCCATCCGGCAGGTGGAGTGGTTCACGTCTCTGGACCTAAAGGACGCGTATTTCCACGTCCCAATCTGCCCAGAACACAGGTCCTTCCTGCGCTTCGCCTTCCAGGGGAGGGTGTTCCAGGTCCTTCCTTTTGGCCTTTCCCTGGCCCCAAGGGTTTTTACTCATGTGGTGTCAGCCATGCTGTTCCCCCTCCAGGCTCAAGGTCTAAAAATCCTACCCTACCTGGACGACTGGCTCATCTGCGCCCCCTCTCGATAGCAGGTAGTGCGCAACACAGACACAGTTCTGGCCCACATCCAGTCCTTGGGCTTCACTGTCAACTACAAGAAGAGCAACCTGCAACCCCGCCAACAGGTGGAATTCCTTGGCATCTTCCTCGACTCAGTTGGCATGATGGCATCTCTCACTCCACAGAGAGTGGACAGCTTTATCGAAATGCTGAAGTATTTCCACTTGGGCAGTCTTGTTACAGCTCACAGAGTCCAGAAGCTGCTGGGTTTGATGGCTGCAGCAGCAGCAGTAATTCCTCTTGGCCTGCTGAGGACACACCCCCTGTAGTGCTGGTTCAATGCTTTCCATTTCCATCCGAAAGATGACAGGCAGGTGAGGCTGCATGTGTCTCGGGCTTGCATCCAAGCTCTACGTCCTTGGAGGGACCGGGAGTTCCTGCTCCGAGGTGTCCCACTGGGGGGCCTTCCCCACAGGAGACAGGTCATCTCGATGGACGCGTCCCTGACAGGCTGGGGAGCTGTCTGGGAAGGACGGTCAGGAAGGGGCATATGACAACCCCCGTGGATGTTGGAGCACATAAACATCCTCAAACTGAAGGCAATCCATCTCGCTCTTCAAAGATTCCTTCTGGTGTTGCAATACCAACATGTTCTTGCGAGAACAGACAGCACCTCGGCTGTGTATCATGTGAATCACCAAGGGGGCACGAGGCCCCAGCAGTGCCTCCAGGTGGCGGAGGAGTTGCTGACATGGGCACGGCCACGACTCTCTTCACTGAGGGCAGTGCACATCCCGAGTGTGGAAAACAGAGCGGCCAACATTCTCTCCAGGACGGGGCCACTCCCGGGAGAATGGAGACTGAACACGGATGTCATCAGCCAGATCTGAATGCGGTACGGTGTTGCACAAGTGGATTTCTTTGTATCACTGCCTGGAATGGTACTCCCTCATGGGGCAGGGGGGCAGTCTGGGCCTGGATGCTCTGTCACAAGAATGGCCAACAAGCTTGCTGTACGCTTTTCCTCCACTCCCTCTCATAGCTCAGGTCCTCCGGAGGATCGGAGAGGGCCAACACTCAGTCCTGCTGGTTGTTCCATGGTGGCCATTGAGGCCTTGGTTCCCTGACCTGCTCCGGCTGCTGCAGGGTCAGCCATGGCAGTTACCATGGAGAGCGGATCTTCTGTCACAGGCGGACGGACGGATCTGGTATCCGAACCCAGGTGCCCTACATCTATGGGTTTGGCCCCTGCAGAGTCCATCGCTGAGCGGCTAGACAAGTCTGTTCAAGAGACACTCAATAACACCAGGGCTCCATCTACTAGAGCTTGCTATACACTCAGATGGAGGATCTTTTCAGATTGGTGTGCCGGCATGGGTCTTGAGCCAGCAGCTTGCCCTGTGTCACGTTTTACACTTCTTGCAGTCCCATTTGGATCAAGGCAGGGCAGTCAATACAATAAAGGTTTATGCTTTGGCCATTTCAGCCTTTCACCAGGGCGCAAATAACAGACCCCTGGGTAGGCATCCTTTGATTGGCCAGTTCTTGAAGGGAGCCCGCCGCTTGCGTCCAGGTCGCCCCTTGCGGGCGCCGAGCTGGGATCTGCTCACTGAAGGTCCGTATGAGCCTATTTCAGATGCAGATTTGCGATCTTTGTCCCTTAAGACTGCTTTTCTTTTGGCACGCTGTTCAGCAAAGCGGGTCGGAGAGCTGTGTGCTCTCTCCATTAGCGACGACTGTCTAAGGTGGCAGGCAGGAGGCACTGGCATGTTGCTTTGGCCAAATCCAACTTTTCTGCCAAAGGTTCTTAATCAGCAGTCCATCAACCAACTTCTGGAGGTGTCCCAATTCCAGCCTTCCTCTGCCTCGCAGGCAGAGCAGGACAAGTTGCTCACTTTGTGCCCAGTCAGGGCCTTGAGGGCGTATCTGGCCCGTACACAGTCCTTGAGGAGAACGCACTCTCAACTTTTTGTCTGTCATGGGGCGGTGAAGTGCAGGCTGCCGCTTTCCAAACAGATGCTGTCTCATTGGCTGGTGGAGGTTATTTCCCACGCTTACAGGGCTCAGGGGATACTGGTCCTTTTGGGTACGAGGGCTCACTCTACCAGAAGTGTAGCTACGTCTTGGGCTGCCCTTAGGGGTGTGGCAGCAGGCGATATCTGTGCAGTGGCTACATGGGCTATGCCATGCACTTTTACAAGATTTTACAGGGTGGACGTAACTCGCCCAGCTCCAGTTGGTGCCGCCGCCCTCATGTCCATGACTGAGCGAGGTTCTAATGATTAATTCTGGGTTTCTCGCAACTCTTTTGGTATATGTCATCCCTTTTTTAGACCATAGTGATGGTCAGAGCGAGGTCGAAACAGATCGTAAATTACGAAGATAACCATGGATCTGTGAGACCGAGGGATGACCGTCACTATCCTTGTCGCTCGGACCATCCGGAGGTGCTCAAGGTAGGAGACTGAACCGGGAACAATCTCTGCTATTTATAATGCAAGTCGTTCTGCTTCTGGAGGTCATGGACATGACTTTGTTGACATATGGTCTCGGTGATGGGCAGAACGAAGGTGATCATTCCTTTTTTTAGACCATAGTGACGTTCATCCCTCGGTCTCACAGATCCATAGTTACCTTCGTAACTTACGATGTGTGTGTGTGTGTGTATATATATATATATATATATATATATATATATATATATATATATATATATTGTGATCAAAATCTTCTGCCTTACTTTGAGTCCAGTTAACAATCCCTGTAGTCTTCAGCCCGGTGGCAATCCAGTGGCAGGCGTTCAGAACACAGGTAAGTATTTCAGATAAGCATTTCCTCGAATACTCTACCCAGCAGGGCAGCACGGTGGTGTAGTGGTTAGCGCTGTCGCCTCACAGCAAGAAGGTCCGGGTTCGAGCCCCGTGGCCGGCGAGGGCCTTTCTGTGCGGAGTTTGCATGTTCTCTCCGTGTCCGCGTGGGTTTCCTCTGGGTGCTCCGGTTTCCCCCACAGTCCAAAGACATGCAGGTTAGGTTAACTGGTGACTCTAAATTGACCGTAGGTGTGAATGTGAGTGTGAATGGTTGTCTGTGTCTGTGTGTCAGCCCTGTGATGACCTGGCGACTTGTCCAGGGTGTACCCCGCCTTTCGCCCGTAGTCAGCTGGGATAGGCTCCAGCTTGCCTGTGACCCCTCTACCCAGCAGGATCCACTCAGCAACGAGAGTCCATGAACCACTCTCCTCTCCTCTCCACCTTCAAACTGAGAGTTTTGAGCTCTCACAAAGCCCTCTTGCTCATTAGGCCCTCATTGGCCACAGATGTGTTGCCTTGTTGTGTGCTGAGGGGTGAGGTTCCCAACTCCTCCACCAGATGGAGTTATAGCTGCTTGTTGCTGGAGCCATCTCGGTGGAATACAGCGCCCCTCCAAGACGCAGCCTCTCGGGATGTCACAATATATATTACAAACATACAACCCCGATTCCAAAAAAGTTGGGACAAAGTACAAATTGTAAATAAAAACGGAATGCAATAATTTACAAATCTCAAAAACTGATAGTGTATTCACAATAGAACATAGACAACATATCAAATGTCGAAAGTGAGACATTTTGAAATTTCATGCCAAATATTGGCTCATTTGAAATTTCATGACAGCAACACATCTCAAAAAAGTTGGGACGGGGCAATAAGAGGCTGGAAAAGTTAAAGGTACAAAAAAGGAACAGCTGGAGGACCAAGTTGGAACTCATTAGGTCAATTGGTAATAGGTCATGACTGGGTATAACATGACTGGGTATAAAAAGAGCATCTTGGAGTGGCAGCGGCTCTCAGAAGTAAAGATGGGAA
>NC_083596.1:32328713-32363713 GCF_027579695.1 Neoarius graeffei
TTTTTCAGCTCACTTCAGCTCGCTTCAGCTCACTTCAGCCCGACACGGCTCGCGTTTCGACTACCAAAGAACAGCACAACTCGGCTCGCTTCAGCCCTGCTTAGCCCCTAAAATTCGCACCGTTTTGGAGTGGGGCTGAAGCGAGCCAAAGCGAGCCGAGTGAGGCTGGGGGCATGAGCAGACACTCCCCTGTGCACTGATTGGTGAGGAGGAGTGTCCTCACATGCCCACACACGCCCCGCGAGCACGCTGGGATCTGTAAACACCGTAAACCTGGAAGAAGAAGAATTACGAATTACGAGAATTTCTGGAGCCTTATGCGCCTCGCCTCATCTATACGCTCTTGCCAGTATCTGTTGGCGTTGTCGGTGACAACAAGCCACAGAACCAAGACCAGCAACACTAACGACTCCATGTCCTCCATGTTTATTGTTTACTATTCGGGTCATGAGACTACCGCTTAAAAGCTTACTGATGTCACTGTTTGCGCTGCTTAACGACATCACATGATGTCCACCCACTTTCGCTAACTCCACCCAATGTGTCCACCCACTTCCAGCCAGCACGGTTCAGCGCGGTTGTAGTCGAAATGCAACTCCAACAGCCCCGCTCAGCTCGACTCAGCCCAACTCAGCACGGCACGGCTCAGCCCAACTCAGCCGCGTTGGTAGTGGAAAAGTGGCATAAGGGAACTTCCACAAGACGGTCAGTTGTCCATCAAGGGCAGTGTTGTGAATGTTCCAGTTGATGTCTCTCCTATTGTCACTGCTCGGCCACACCCCATGTCTGCATCAGAAATGGTTCCAGTGAATCAAAATCACTTTTATTGCCAGGTATGTGAACACACATGAGGAATTTGACTCTGGTTTCACTTAGCTCTCTTAGTACAAACAGATGATAAAAAAAGCATAGACAAAAAACAAATAAAAAAGCTATGTACATGTGGAATCTTTTGGTGCAAAACGGTGCATAGTGCAAGGATGACTTAGTAAATATAAATATACAGTGTGCACGGAATGACAGTATGAGTGTGCAGATATTTCACAGCTGATGTTACTGATATTTGAGTCTGGTTTTAGCTGTTCATCACAGAGACAGCCTGAGGAGAAAAAAACTATTCTTGTTTCTGATTGTTTTTGCGTACAGTGATCTGTAGCGTCTCCCAGAGGGGAGAAGTTTAAACAATTTGTGACCAGGGTGTGATGGGTCTGCAGAGATGTTACCTGCCCGTTTCCTGACTCTGGACAGGTACAGGTCTTGGATGGAGGGCAGGCTGACACCAATAATTTCTCTGCAGACCTTATTGTCCGTTGCAGTCTGTTCTTGTCCTGCTTGGTGACCGATCCAAACCAAACAGTGATGGAAGAGCAGAGAACAGACTGAATGATGGCAGAGTAAAATTGTGTCAGCAGCTCCTTAGACAGGTTGAGCTTCCTGAGCTGGCGCAGAAAGTACAACCTCTGCTGAGCCTTTTTGATGATGGTGACTGTGTTGGTTTCCCCCTTCAGGTCCCAGGAGATTGTGGAGCCCAGAAACCTAAAGGTTTCAACAGCAGTCACAGTGTTGTTGGTGATGGGTGGCAGGGTGGGGAGGCTCCTCCTAAAGTCCACTGTCATCTCCACAGTTTTGAGCATGTTCAGTTCCAGATTGTTCTGACCGCACCAACAGACCTCCCGTCTGTATGCAGACTCATCTCGGATGAGGCCGATGACCGTTGTGTCATCTGCAAATTTCAGGAGTTTAACAGACAGGTCTCTTGAGGTGCAGTCGTTGGTGTAAAGGGAGAATAGCAGTGGGGAGAGCACACACCCCTGGGGGGCACCAGTGCTGATAGTCTGGGTGCTGGATGTGATGCTCCCCATCCTCACCTGCTGCTTCCTGTCAGTCAGGAAGTTTATAATCCACTGACAGGTGGAGGAGGGCACAGTGAGCTGGGTGAGCTTGGTGTGGAGGATGTCTGGAACGATGGTGTTGAACGCCAAACTGAAGTCCATAAACAGGATCCTGGCAGACGTCCTTGCAGAGTCAAGGTGTTGCAGGATGTAGTGCAGTCCCATATTGATTGCATCATCCGCTGACCTGTTTGCCCAGTAGGCAAACTGCAGGGGGTCCAGCAGGGGGTCTGTGATGTCCTTCAGGTGTGACAACACCAGTCTCTCGAAGGACTTCATGACTACAGATGTGAGGGCTACAGGCCTGTAGTCATTCAGTCCTGTGATGGTGGATTTCTTGGGAACCGGGATTATTGTGGAGCGTTTGAAGCATGAGGGGACTTCACACAGCTCCAGGGATCTATTGAAGATCTGGGTGAAGATGGGGGCCAGCTGATCAGCACAGACCTTCAGACAGGAGGGTGAGACACCATCTGGGCCAGGTGCCTTCCTGGTCTTCTGTCTGCGATAAAGCTGACAAACATCCTCTTCACAGATCTTGAGTGCTGGTGTGGGGTCAGAGGCGAGAGGAGGCAGAACGGCACCCTACTGGGCATGGTGGCAGCGTTTGGCATGCACCACCAGCCAGTTTTGACAATGACGACTTGACCCAAGGAAAATGGATCAAGTGGTCACCAGAGGAGGATTTTTGTCTTCCACTGGAAGAAGGACCACCAGCCTTCTTATATCCCTCCTGATGACTGCTGGTTCGATCTTCACCCTTCTCTCTTTCACGCTCTCTTCGCTCTTTGTTCTTATTCCTCCATTCCATCTCTTTGCTCTCATTTGGCAGACTTTCTTTTCTATGCATCCGACTTCTTTCCTGTAGTCTGTCCTGCTCATTTGACTGTGCACGTGCATGTTTGTCTCGGCTGTGCTTAGAATCAGGACTCTGACCATGATTTCTATTGCAAGGCTCCTTGTTTTTTCCTCTCGACCTTCCTTCATTCTTACTATCAGAACTGCTCTCACTGGATGAGTCCCTCCTCCTATTCTTTCTGCCCTTCTTCACTTTTCTAGCTTTGGGCCTTTCAGATTCAGACTCCGAGCTGCTACTACTGTCTGAGGTGCTGCTAGAGGAACTCGCAGTCATCTTTTTCTTCTGTTTTTGCTTCATGGTTAAAGATTTAAGGAACTCTACTTCAGGATCATCTTTAGCGTACTTTTCACGAGGAGCAACCTTCTGCCACTCAAACTTGTATTCAGATTCTCCTTCCTCTTTGGTTTCCTCTTTTGATACACCAGGAGGAGCTTCATACATACAATTCAGGCCGTTTTTCACCCTGTCATCACACATCAGCAGTCTGTTGTTGTAGGCCTCCTGCTCCTTCACATAAGTCTGCATCAGCTCCTCCTGCTTCTTCTTCTTGAAGGTTATTTTCTGTTCTGCCATCCATACCTTCTTTATGTTGGATTTTGACGCTGGGTGAAAATCCTTCTTGCACATAAAATTAGCAAACGACTTCCCCATGGCTGAACGCAGAGGAAACGCCACAGAAAGAACAAGTGTCCTTCACTTCAAAGGGGCCAAACAGGTCAAGGGTAGTGAACTCAAAGGGGCTGGCTCTCTGGGTGGGTTCTGGAGGCAGATCACTCATTACTTGGCGGCACAATTTAGCTTTCTGCTTTGCGCAGGTGACACAATTGTTAAGGATTTTCTTAACCAATTTTCGTCCCTGCATCTGATTTGGGAGTATCAGGGTCTTGGGCTCTGTTGACCTGTCATTACTGGCACTGTCAAGTTCCTCACGCCTCCCACTTTGACCGGTCAGGACCCAGGGTTTGAGCAAGAAACCTCCTGCCTTTAAGATAGTTTCGACTCCTCTGGTCATCCTAATTAAAGCATGGAGGTCATCATGGGAGGTTAATATGTCATCAACATAGCAGTCCTCTGTCAGAATCCGGCGTTCTGCGATCATGGATGTGAATTGGGGCAGGTTAGCAGTTTCCCTCATGGCGACCTGAGCAATGCACCCAGCAGGTTTGTCGCCAATGTTGACCCTAACAACAGCAAACTCACTGATTTCCTCCTTGGGGTCATCCCTCCAGAGGAATCGGTGGAGGTGTACTTCCTTGTCCTTAAGCCACACCGAATTATACATTTTCTTGACATCGCCGAGGGCTGCATACAACCCGCTCCTGAATTTCAGGAGGACTCCTCGGATAGGGTTGAGAACATCAGGGCCTTTATAGAGCAGGTTGTTTAGACTCATCCCTTTGAACTCCTGGCTGCTGTTCCAGACTATTCTTACTGGCATGGAGCTGGAGTGAGGATTGGGTGCGACCAGGTGGCTGATATACCACACAGGCCCATTCCAGTCTTCCATCTGCTTCCTGGTGAGCTTAATGGCTGCTCCTCTTGCCACCATGTCATGAATCTGCTCTCCATAAGCTGCTTTCCACAAAGGTTCTTTTGCCAGCCGCGCCTCAGTGTTCTGGAAGGTTGCTTCAACTGCTTGGCGGTTGTTTGGCAGAATTGCCGGGCTGGCCTTCCACAGGTAAGCAGCATCCCAGTGTGGAGAATCACTGTGTTTGTCTGCCAGGACATACGAGAGACAGGCTTTTATTTTTTCCAAGTCCCTTTCTTCTCCAAGGGTCATCTCTTGGCCACCCGGGGAACATTTGCCACAATTGCAGCCCCCACATTTTGGGTTGCATGCTGCCCCAATACTGTCCCACTTGAACCATTCAAAAATTTCTTTATTTGTGGCACTGGTGTTACTGAAAGTTATGGTCCGTGTTGAGTCCTCATCCGGGCTTTTTATGCTTACACGGACCTCTCTGTAAAGCCTTGAGAAGGTCCTCATGGTTCGAGCAAAGTGGGTTTCAGACTGGTGTAGCGTCAGGTCAACAGACTCGAAGAGGTCAGGGTGGGTACCACCAACCGTTTTGCCTAGCGGGCCATCCCAGAGGACGAGATCACCCTCCCTCTTGAATGGTTGTGGAACCAGACGGCCTTCTCTATGACTTATGAGGAGGTCAATGGTCTCAAGGCAGGCCAGCTCTGCCATAGCAACATCAGGAAATATTTTCTGGAGTTGTTGAGGGGTGACTGGGTGGCTGACCTCAGCGATGCTTTCCAGCCCGTAGCAAAGCAGCTTGTGTTCCACCACCGTTCCCTTGGTGGTCCTCACTCTCAGGCGGAGGGTATACCTCTTTGTTCTGACCTTCTTGGTCATTCCTCCGACACTATGAACTATCAGTCGAATGCTCTCACCATTCAGTCCGAGCCGCTGAGCTGGGTGATGTAATTTGTGTCGGAGGCGAGATCTATCAAGGTGCCTATGAGCTGGCCTGAGTTGGTTGTGACCTCCAGCAGCATCATCACTACCGGATACTCCACTGGTCCATTTCCAGCAGCACAGGTTATGGCAGAGGTCTTATTTGAAAAGGCGTTTCTGAATTCCTGCCTCAATTCAGGAGTGACCTTTGCCAGGAGTTCTTCTTGCCGACTAGTGAGACCGAGGCCTTTGCTATTTGTCCTCCTCTTGGCACTTTCCAGAGGCATGACTCGGGGACAGAGTAGGTAGTGGTGAGGCTCATCGGATTGGCAGTCTGCTTTGGTGCAGATGAACTTTTTGTTGTTGCAAGCACTTTGCATGTGAAAGCCAAGACACTGACAGCACAGCCCGTGCGAGTTGAGATGACTTTTCTTTGTATGAAGATCCATCCCTCTAAACGAGGCACATGCAAAAAGCCTACCAGCATGGGTCTTTTCAGAGCAAGCTGTGCATGAGCCTGCCTGTAACTTTGACCCCCTTTGGCCTGAGGTGGCTTTGGAGAATGCCTTTTTGGCTGACTTGTCCACCGGTGATTTTGCTGAGGAGTTGCCTTCTCTGAGGCTGTCGTCCAACTGGTCCAACTCCTCCAGCATAGCCTCCTGTTTCTGGAGGAACTTCAGTAGTCAGTCAAAGTGGTTTTGCGGGCTGAATTCATTCAGTGGCTCTGCCTTATGCTCAATCCATTTTTCTTTTAACGAGCTGGGCAACTTTCTCTCCAATGACTGTGCAACGAGGCGGTTTTTTAATATGTCCTCTTCCCCCAAGATCACCAGATTGCTCAGGGCCCGCTCCATGGCCTGGATTAACTCGATCGCTTTCCAGGGGTCATTTCCCTTCACAGGGGGTAGGCCTTCGATTTCCTCAGCAATCTTCAGGACGATCCTCGCTTTATTCCCAAAGCGGTTATCGAGGCGTCTGAACATCTCATCGGTCGTGGAACAACTAAACAAGACAAGATCTCTTTTCACATTTTCACTCAGGCTTGCCAACAGGTGGAACCGAGTGACTGCAGCAGTCCTCAGTGGGTTGCCCAATAGCTCCAATTCTGCCCACTCAGCCTTCCACCGATAGTAATCAGTCATGTCTCCTGAGAAGACAGGTAGCCGTGTTCTCTCCAGACTGATTTGTGGTTTTAAGATGGTAGGCGGGCTAGGTGGTGATAAGGCCGCTGGGGTGGTGGGTTGGCTGAGTGTTTTCTGCACACCAGATCCACTTGGTTCTCGCTTGGGTGTGCGGCTTGATATCTTCCAGCCAAGCTCCCAGTCCCGTGCTCTGTTCCTGAGCTTGAAGAGATGCTGCTTATGGTGGGTGACCTTGTCCGAGACGATGCACTCCCATGCAAGCACCTTCTGCTCTAGCTCATGTATCATTTCAAGTAGGCCATCACGTAGGGCTTCATAATCATGCTCCAGCAGGTCTTGGATATTTGTGGCTTCCACCACTTTACATCTCTCTTCTGTGGCTTCAGCATAGAGCTCAATTTCTGGCTGAGCAAACTTGGTCCACAGGGTTTCTCTGGCCAGCTGGATGGTTTCAGTGTAGACAGAAAGGCATTGCTCTGTTTTTGCTTTGACCCTCGCTGCCTCTCCTTCAGCACCATCCACCTCTGCTAAGGCCTCCATGAGCTCTAGGCCGATGTCATGCACCTTGCCGAAGTCACCACTAAGTGCACGGATTTCTTCAATGAGTGCTCCTTTTTCTATAATGTCAATAGTGAGAGAGAGCTTGTTACTCCTTTTTGTCAATGCTGCGTGTGCGGAGGCCCACTTTCCCTTTAGGGCCACAATTTCGGTCGACTCCATTTTGCTATATGAAGTGGAGCTTAACAGAGGGCTTTTCCTCTTCCTCCTCTTAACAGGTCGACTAGATGGCTTGGTGGTTTACTTGGTGGTGCACCTTGGTTAATAACTGTTCAGTTATCCCACCGAAAGGGGGGCATCAAGACGCAGTAGATCGTAATAACTCTTTGTGGTTCTTTATTCCTTTTCAATTCAAGTTTAGTTCCACGTTTTCTTTAGTGGTTTCACACTTTCATTAGCTGAATTCATGTTCATTTCCACATTTCTTTAGTTGAATTCAAGGTTTACTTCCACAATCTTTAGGTTATTAACCTATAAACACAAGAGGCCATAAGGCCATGATGTAAGTGAAAGCCAAGCCCACTAAACATCAGAGTACACAAACATGTATAGCAATAGGATAAAGATGAAAATATGTACCCAGAATTATAAATATTACAGTTAAATGTAAATCGCATTATACTAGATGTCTATAATGTCAACATATTAATCAGTAAATGCACATTTAACTGAATAAGGAAAAGGCCACAATACAACAACAGCCTTGCTCTTTAGCCACACAAGTTTAGCATTGCAGATAAACCACATAACATAGCAGAGTTAGCACAGCATAGCAGTTAGCAATGTAAATAAACAGCATAGCACAGTTAGCACAACATAGCAGTTAGCAACATAACACATAGCCATAACATTCAACATTGCATTAAACCATTTGTGTTACTAAACATCATAGCCATTACCAGTAAGTTTAACACTATATTTACACACTACATTTACACAAGACAAGCCCACAAATAATAATCTGCGCAACCAAGAGCACAAAGCCATAAATGCAATTATCAGTAAACTAATTCATTGTCAACGCAAACATCGGATCAAATCAGATACCGCGACCAGTGCCAAGCTTACAAACAGTGGATTTCACCCAGTGGACTAAAACAGTGGATTAAGGCCAAAAGTACAATTTAAAACTGCAGCTTGAATGAATGAAGGAAAGATGACTTACCAGTGGTGTACTGCTGTCTCGATGGAACGCCATCCTAAAACTTTGGATCTCGCGCTGGTTTAAAGCGCATGTGCAGCTCCAATTGGATGCCAAATCGGCAGCTTCAGATCTCATTGGCTCACGTCACAACAGTTAAATTTGCCCTGCATACCAACCAGGTAAGACATCTCTCTCGCTCATTTTCTTGCGTTGCGTTGTTTTCAATTTCATTTGCTGCGTGCAACCTCGGCCACGCACCATGAGCAAAACAAAACAGGGTCACTTAATGCGCTGTTTATATTTTGGCAGTTTGTGGCTGAGGTTTGCTCTGTTAAAGTCCCCCAAAACAATGAGCGAAGATGGAGAAAAAGGGTGTTTTTTCTCCACGTTGTTTATCTGGTCAGCCAGGTGTTGTAATGCCTCAGTAACACAAGCCTGAGGAGGGATGTAGACTCCAACCAGGATAAACGAGGAAAACTCTCGTGGAGCATAAAACGGTTTGCAGTTTATGAATAGTGTCTCCAGATGAGGACTGCATGATTTGTTTAGAACCGTGACATCAGTACACTAACCTTCGTTAATGTAAAAGCAGACTCCACCTCCCCTCGTTTTCCCCATGAGCTCCGTTTCGCTGTCTGTTCGGTGCAGGTGAAATCCAGGCAGGTGGAGAGAAGTGTCTGGGATGTGCTCACCGAGCCAGGTTTCGGTGAAGCACAAGGCAGCAGATCTGTTAAAATCCGTGTTGATTGTGTTGAGGAGCAGCAGTTCGTCCATCTTATTGGCCAGAGAGCAGACATTAGCCAGGTGAATAGACGGGAGCGCAGTGCGAAACCCCCGCTGCCTCAGACTGACGAGCATGCCAGCTCGCTTCCCCCAGTGTCTCCGGCGTCCTTGGCAGAGACCATAGAGAGCTGCTGCTCCTCCAACAAGTAGCTCTGGAAAACTTTCCGGATCGATGAAAACCAATGAAAAAACTTTACTGGTGATTATTCCAATGTTTGAATTCTTCTCTGGAGTATGTGACCAGAGAAGAAGTGCAAGAAACACAACAAATACACAAAAACGTAGAAAGTATGAGAGAGCAAAGTACGAGAGAGCGAAGTGCCGAGGCAACCGTCCGTGGCGCCATCTTAGTATACAGTGAAACTTAAAAGGAAACAAGAGCACAAAACGGCAGCCTTTACAAAAAATTTAAGACCTCTGTTACTCCTTTTCCACCGAATGAGTTCCAGGGCTGGTTCGGGGCCAGTGCTGGTGCTGGTTCACAACTCATTCAACTTGCGAGCCAGCTGAGAACCAGTTTGCTTTTCCATAGCTCGTGGTGCTAAGGGAAGCCACATCATTACGTCGCTGTATATGTCAGTTACGTCGCTGTATACATCAGTTATGTCACTACGTTTGCATAAACCTTGGCATGAATATCGAAGCAAAAACAACACGGAAGAAGCAGCAGCAGCAACAACAATAATAATGGATGACTTCGCATTTGTACAGCTGCTGCTTCTCGTCGCTTAAAAATGGCGATCTTTCGCGGTCTTATTGTTGTTGGTCTTAACAACACCCCCTCCCCCCTGCTGACGTAAGCGGTTCTTTCCTCTGGCCCAGCAGAGAGTTGGTGCTAGCCTGGAACCGTTTTTTTCTGGCCCCAGAGCCAGTTCTTTGTCAGTGGAAACAGAAAACCTGGTTCCAAACTAAGCACTGGCCCCGAACCAGCCCTGGAACTGCTTTGGTGGAAAAGGGGCATGTGTGTTAGATGAGGACTTCAGTGGCTCATACAGAATGGTCCAGTGTATCATGATGCAGGAATTAGAGGATGAGATGTGGCTAAATATCACCAGCCAAGACAAGAATGAGGGCAGAACAGGCTTTTGTTGACTATCTGAAAGGCAACACATCTAATGTTAAACAAAAGTTGGCCCAGACAGAATTGGTGACAAAGCAGATGTGACAAATTCCATGAAATTGATGAAATAGATGCAGTTCCTGGCAATCTAGATACACTGCTTGATGAATATGATCCCAAGAGTGTACGAGTCTGCTCTAGGAGGACAGTAGCCATTAGGTTTCTTTCATGATGGTGATTCGGAGTATTTGCCTTTCCAAACAATTTTCTGTTGCCAATGAAAGAATGATAAGAGAGACAGACCTGTGCAATACAGTGATTTTATATGCAAATTTGAACTTCGCTGTGTTGACTGAAGAGTGGCTAAATCTGTTCCAAACATTTTCAAGCATAAAATGCTTCAGCAGGAACACTTTCCCAACAAAGTCCACATTGCCATCTGAAGATACAAAAGGAAACCAGTTAACAGCATGAGAGGTATTGTTTGAAGATGGTCAGAATGTTTAGTGAATTTGAATGAAGGACATCAGATCTTCAGAACACTTAAATTCCCCACCATACCTAGAGAAACAGAAACAGGACCTGATTTTCATGATACACCACCTTGGATGTTCAACATGGTTTGTCTCACTATCCGCAGCAGACACTCAATGCATGTTGGGAAAGCTGGTGGATAACAAGAACACCACTGATCAAGAACTGAATGAAATTGATTGGGCAACTAGAACCAGGATGGTCAGAGCAGATCCTGTGACATGTGCAGGGTTCTTTGACAACAGTTTACAACGTTGTGCTGCACGGTGACCTTCACCCAGTTGGGAAGGTCAAGGATGCCTTTGTGCACATTGAATTTCAACAACGTGGTTCCCCTCATGCTCATAGATCTCGTTTTGGGTCAAAGATGCTCCAAGTTTTAACAGCCCAGAAGAAATTGCTTCCTTCATTGAACAACCTGTTTCATGCTCTGCTAAATGTATCTGATGAATATGCTCAATTTTTGGAAATGCAAAAATACAAACACTCTAAAATGTCACAAGAGAAACAAACCAATTTGCAGATTTGGATTTCCCAAACCACCAATGTCCTCTACATATGTGCTTCAACTGTTGAATACAGAAAATGCTGAGGAAGCGAAAGCAAACTATGACAAAAGAAGCTTCTCTCAGAAAACAAAGATGGAATTGATCTGCCTTTTTTTTTAAAGAATTTCTTGACCATCTTGACTTAACTGAAGAAGAGTACATTAATTCAGTTCAAAGTGACCATCAAATATCCCACTGTGTTTTTGAAATGGGCCCCTCAGGCAATCCAAAAAAATCCATACATGAAACATACATGAAACAGCATTTATGCTGCAAACCATGATGTTCAGTTCATCACTGATCCATATGCATGTGCTGTTTACATTGTGGCTTACATGAGCAAGTATCAGGGAGGCATGAGTGAATTGATGTCCAGAGTTTGCAAAGGAGGACAGTAATGACCGGTGCGTCACATGGGCAAATCATTCAACAATGTTGTTGAAATTGGAGTCCAAGAAGCAGCCTATTTGGAGCTCCAGCTGCCAGTGATCAACAAGGAACATGGTCTTCATAAATACTTCTCCAGAAGACTGCACTTTCCTCCTCAAACCAAAATAAAAACTTGCAGATATGGATCCTGATTCCACTGATATCGAAGCTGGAAATGCCATCAAGAGGTATTAAAACCATCCAAAATATCTAGAAAAATGGTGTCTCACTCATTACATTTCAAAGCTGAATATTTCATGCCCAGAGAACTACTTTGATTTAATTAAGATGATCCTGATAAGGATGCAGATGCCAGTTCAATATTCAGTGGTCATGAACAAATGCAGCATTGTGACTGTGATGGTCTGAATACTGATACAGAAAATGCTCATGATCATTCAAGGACTGATGACCTAAAGCAAATATATGATCCTACAGAACCCATGGTCAACATAACTTTTACCTTCTGGAGTGAAGATCAAGTCTTGCAAAAAGCAGATGTTAAGGTTTGTGAATTACAATAGTGAAAAGGATGCTGAAAATTTTGCACAAGAAAAAAACTGATGCTGTATGTCCCATGGATAACCAAAACAAAGGACCATCTTAGACCATATAGATCCCACCAGGAACACTTCAAGGTCAGAGAAGCTGAGATAAAGGAGAAAATGGAAAAATATGAGCCAAACAAGATCATGACCTTCGAACTGCTAGCTGAAGCAATGATTCAGATGCTGTGGTTACACTAAGTGCTCAACAGATGGGTGGTGATGAACTGCAAGGAGCAAAAAAAAAGCAAGCAGTATGGACTCGTCAAACCAGACCACTCATAGTATTATGTGTCATCCGATCTTGGACTAGCGCCATTTGATGAACTTCTCCACAATAGGATTTCTGATGAATTCAGACAGGATTTGGCATCCCTGAATGTTAAGCAATGGGAGTTCTTCACCCACATCATGCAACAGATAACATCAAACTCGGAACCACTGCATGTGTTTCTTACTGGTGGTTCCAACGTGGGCAAGTCAGTACTTATCAGAACTCTAAACCAGGCTCTTCTATAGCATCCATGTTCATCAGAAGGTGACAACCCAAAGGATCTTAGAATACTATTGTATGTGCCAACTAGTAAAGCAGCATACAATATCGGTGGTACAACTATCATTTCTGCCTTCAAAATTGATTGTGGTGGAGGCATTCAGTACAGATGCCTCAGTAAAGAACTGTTAAATGTAGATTGTATGCAGTACAGGTCATTACTTGCTGTAATCATTGAGGTATCGATGATATGAACCAAGATGTTTGAATTAATTCAGCTTGGCCTGCAGAAAATCAAAGGAAATAAGAAACCTTTTGGCAGTGTTGACATGATCATTATTGTTTTCCAGTTGAGACCAGTACCGTAGGTGATGGTTGGATCTTTAACAATTCAACTCATGGCTATAGTCCACTGCTTTGAACCTTTTGGAGAGAGTACTTCTCAATGCATGAGCTCACAGAAATAATGAGACGAAAAAAAACCCCAACCATTTGCACAGATCCTGAACCATTTGAGAGAAGGACAGCACACAGACAGAGATATCAAAGAACTGAAAGTTAGGCTTCTGCATGTAGGTGAGCACAGTCTACAGTATCAACAGTCTACTCCACATCTTTTATACCAAAAAAGACTCTGTAAAAGGCAGCAATGATGGTGTTCTTGAATGCAAGTGAAGACAAAAAAACCATTAAGGCAGCTGACCATGTTGGCGATGTTCAACCAAACATTAAACAAAAAAAATCCTGTCTTCACTGGCTTGCAATGATGAGTCGCACTGCTGGTTTCATGGCAGAACTGAAGTTGGCGCTAAACATGTGATGTGAGAGAGTAGCTACAGTGCCTTGCAAAAGTATTCATACCCCTTGAACTTTTTCACATTTTTCCACCTTACAACCACGAACTTAAAAGTTTTTTATTGAGATTTTATGTGACAGACCAACACAGAGTAGCACATAATTGTGAAGTGAAATGAAAATGATAAATGGTCTTCAAAATTTTAAACAAATAAAAATCTGAAAAATGTGATGTGCATTACAGCCCCCCTGCGTCAATACTTTGTAGAGCCACCTTTTGCTGCAATTACAGCTGCACGTCTTTTGTGGTATGTCTCTACCAGCTTTGCACATCTAGACACTGAAATTTTTGCCCATTCTTCTTTGCAAAATAGCTCAAGCTCAGCCAGATTAGATGGAGAGCGTCTGTGAACAGCAATTTTCAAGTCTTGCCACAGATGCTCAATGGGATTTAGGTCTGGACTTTGACTGGGCCATTCTAACACATGAATATTCTTTGATCTAAACCATTCCATTGTAGCTCTGGCTGTATGTTTAGGGTCATTGTCTTGCTGGAAGGTGACTCTCCTTCCCAGTCTCAAGTCTTTTGCAGCCTCCAACAGGTTTTCTTCCAGGATTGCCCTGTATTTAGCTCCATCCATCTTCCCATCAACTCTGACCAGCTTCCCTGTCCCTGCTGAAGAAAAGCATCCCCATAGCATGATGCTGCCACCACCATGTTTCACAGTGGGGATGGTGTGTGCAGGGTGATGAGCAGTGTTAGTTTTCCGCCACACATAGCGCTTTGCATTTAGGCCAAAAGGTTCAACTTTGGTCTCATAGAATAGAATGCCTTTATTGTCACTATACACATGTACAATGAGATTAAAGCATCTCCAATAACAGTGCAAACAGTGTGTAGAGAGAGAGAGAGGAAGGGGGGAGAAAAAAGGGGGGGGCAAGGTGCACAGTCTGAGGTGTATGTGTTGTGTTACACATTATGGAGTGAGGTATTGCACATATAAAGTATTGCACAGAGACAGTCACATTATAAATTATTGCATGAGAGAGTCACATTATAAGATAAAATATTGCACATTATGAAGTATTGCAAGGTAAGGTAAGGTGCACAGACTTGAGGTGTATGTGCTGTGTGTAAGGTGCACAGTCCTGAGGTGTATGTGTTGTGTGTAAGGTGCACAGTCCTGAGGTGAATGTGTTGCGTTTCACATTATGGAGTGAGGTATTGCACATTATAAAAGTATTGCATAGAGAGTCACCTTATAAAGTACTGCACATTATAAATTAGTAAAATAGTAAAAATAGTAAAATAAATAGACTATAAAGTCAGAGCATATCCGAGTTCAGGGCGGTTATGGCTTTTGGAAAGAAGCTGTTTTTTAATCGATTTATCTTTGTCCTGATGCACCTGTAGTGCCTCCCTGAGGGCAACAGGTCGAACAGATCAAAGCCAGGGTGGCAGCTGTCCTTGATAATATTCTTAGCTCTGCTAAGGCAGCAGGAGGTGTAAATGACCATCAGGGAGGGGAGAGGGCAGCCAATGATCTTCTGTGCTGCCTTAACTACCCTCTGGAGCCTCTCCCTGTCTACAGCAGTGCAGCTGCCATACCATACTGTAATACAGTACGTCAGCAGGCCCTCGATGGATGAGCGGTAGAAGGTCAGCAGCAGGTTGGAGCTTAAGTTGTACTCAGGAAGTGTAGCTGCTGCTGAGCCTTCTTAATGACTGCTGTAATGTTTGCTGACCAGGAGATGTCGGCGGAGATGAGGACACCGAGAAACCGGAAGGTGTGGACCCTCTCCACATACATGTTGTTGATGTAGAGGGGGGGCTAGGTCGGTGCTGTGCTTCCTGAAGTCAACAATTAGCTCTTTGGTTTTCTTGGTGTTCAGAGCGAGGTTATTTTCTGAACACCAGGCTGCCAACTTCAGGACCTCCTCTCTGTAGGCTGCCTCATCTCCCTTTGAGATGAGTCCGACCACTGTGGTGTCGTCAGCAAACTTGATGATAAGGTTGTTGTTGTTGTGGGTCGGACTACAGTCGTGGGTGTAGAGGCAGTACAGGAGGGGGCTCAGCACACAGCCCTGTGGAGAGCCGGTGCTCAATGTGCGGGTGGAGGAGAAGTGGGGGCCAAGTCTCACAGTCTGGGGCCGGTTAGTAAGAAAGTCCTTTAACCAGGCACATGTGAGAGGGGGGAGGCAGAGAGCGTCCAATTTTCTAATAAGGATGTCCGGGATTATTTTATTAAAAGCTGAACTGTAATCCACAAAGAGTATGCGGACGTAGCTCTGCTGCTGCTCCAGGTGATTTAGCGCAGAGTGGAGAGCTATGGCAATGGCGTCCTCTGTGGATCTGTTTGTGCAATATGCAAACTGGTAGGGGTCGAAGTCTGGGAGGAGGGTGGTCCTTGATGTGCTGAAGAACTAGTCTCTCAAAGCACTTCATGATTACCGGGGTGAGGGCCACAGGACAGTAATCATTCAGGCTGGTGACGGGAGACTTCTTCGGGACTGGGATTATTGTTGCAGATTTTAGGCAGGGCAGGATGACTGCCTGAGCCAGGGAGAGGTTAAAGATCCTGGTGAAGGTAGGGGCTAGCTGGTGGGTGCACGCTCTGAGCACCTTACCAGGTACACCATCTGGGCCGGCAGCTTTCTTGGGGTTCACTGCCAGGAGCACCCGTCTGACATCGTGCTCCTGTACAGTGAAAGGAGTGATGTAGGAACTGTGTGGTGGTTTGGTCATCTGACCAAAGCACCTTCTTCCACATGTTTGCTGTGTCCCCTACATGGCTTCTTATGCCTGTCTTTCAACAATGGCTTTCTTCTTGCCACTCTTCCAAAAAGACCAGATTTGTGGAGTGTATGACTTATAGTTGTCCTGTGCACAGATTTTCCCACCTGAGCTGTGGATTTCTGCAGCTCCTCCAGAGTGATCATGGGCCTCTTGGCTGCTTCTCTGACCAGTGCTCTCCTTGCTCGCTCTGTCAGTTTAGGTGGATGGCCATGTCTTGGTAGGTTTGCAGTTGTGCCATACTTTTTCCATTTTTGAATGATTGATTGAACAGTGCTTCTTGAGATGTTCAGAACTTGGGATATTTTTTTATAACCTAACCCTGCTTTAAACTTCTCCAGAACTTTATCCCTGACCTGTCTGGTGAGTTCTTTGGTCTTCATGATGCTGTTTGTTCTTCAGTGTTCTCTAACAAACCACTGAGGCCTTCACAGAACAAGTGTATTTGTGCTGAGAGTAAATTACACACAGTAGGACTATATTAACTAATTGGATGACTTCTGAAGGCAATTGATTGCACTGGATTGTATTTAGAGGTATCAGAGGACAGGGGGCTGAATACTAATGCACACCACATTTTTCAGATTTTTATTTATTTAAAATTTTGAAGACCATTTATCATTTTCTTTTCACTTCACAATTATGTGCTACTCTGTGTTGGTCTATCACATAAAATCTCAATAAAAAACTTTTAAGTTTGTGGTTGTAAGGTGGAAAAATGTGAAAAAGTTCAAGGGGTATGAATACTTTTGCAAGGCACTGTAACATCAGTGTTGAAGATGGCATCACAAATGGCACTGCCTGTATTGTGAAAAAAATTCAACACTTACAACCAAATATTGATGTGCCTAGCATCATTTTGGTTCAATTTGATCACAGGAAAATTGGGCAGCAGACTAGATCAGAGTACCACAGTGTAAGGATTTCCCCTAATGCAGTAGACACTGGAACAGGCAGGTGGTATTGTGGTTACACTGATTTTATTTCAAAATCACAATCAGCCAAAATACGCTTTTCAGCAGTTTCACGAATACAATCTGTGCCACAGCACGGATGTCAGTTAGGGGAAGAGATCCTCACACTCTGCTGCTCTACCTTTTTTTATCTCCTCCTTCTCACTGCGCACGTGCATGCACACACGCACGCGCACACACACACACACTGACAGAAAATTAACAACAGGTGCTTCCACTTTGCCACTCACCTTCCCTGGCCTTGCTCTCCATTCAAAACCTGCTTGACCATGCCCCCACTGCCACATACTCCCACTGCCCGACTCAGGCTGGGGAGCCGTCTGGCCTACAGCTGGCCTGCAGCTGACCCCCCCCCCCCCCCCCCCCCCGTCTGCCACCACAATCTGTGCCCGGCCTGTGGACCACCTCGAACTTAAATGGCTGAAGGGCCAGATACCAACGGGTGATCCTGGCATTGGCATCCTTCATGTGGTGAAGCCACTGGAGCAGGGCATGATCTGAGCAGAGGGTGAAAGGGCATCTCAGCAGGTAGTAATCTATTACTACCAGTAATCCAGGGTGAGGACTGCCCACTTGATGGCCAAGCACTCCTTCTCGATGGTGCTGTACTTCCCCTCCTGCATGGAGAGCTTGTGACTGATGTACAGCACTGGGCACTCTCCCTCCACCATCTGGGACAAAACAACCCCCCCCAGCCCTCTGTCTGATGTGTCAGTCTGCAACACAAAAGGGAGAGAGAAGTCAAGGGAGTACAAAAGTGCCCCCCCTACACACACGCACGCGCACGCACACACACACACACACACACACACACACACACACACACACACACACACTACAGCTTTTACCTGGTTAAAGGCCTGTTGGCATTACTCCATCCACTGGACCGGATCTGGCGCTCCCTTTTTAGTGAGGGCAGTCAGCAGACTGGTGACCTCAAAAAAACAGGTATGAAGTGCCTATAACAGCCAGCCAGCAGCAGGAACTGCCTCACCCACTTTTTGGTCTTAGGTCTTGGGTAGGCTGCAACTGCTGCAGTCTTATCAATTTGGAGATGCACCTGCCCATAACCCAAGTGGAAGCCCAGATACTGTACTTCTACCTGCCCAATTGCACACTTCTTTGGGTTTGCTGTGAGCTCAGTGCCCTCAGAACTGCCCACAGGTGTTGTAGGTGTCACTTCCAGTCATGACTATAAATTATTATATCATCTAAATAGGTGGCTGCATACGCATTGTGGGGACGGAGAATACAGTCCATGAGATGCTGAAACTTTGCCGGGGCCCCAAACAACCCGAAAAGAAGGGTGACAAATTGGTGTAAACTGAATGGAGTGGAAAAGGCCTCCTCCTCCCCCCCCCAGGATAATGGAATCAAGGGAATCTGCCCATATCCCTTTGTCAAATCCAGTGTTGAGTAAAAGAGAGCCGTGCCTAACCAATCGAGCAGTTAATCAATGCAGGGCATCGGATATGCATCAAATTTGGACACCGCGTTGACCTTTTTCTATAGTCCACAAAGAACCAGACCGACCCATTGGTCTTGGGAACCAAGACTACCAGGCTGCTCCAGTCACTGTGCAACTCCTCAATCACTCCTATCTTAAGCATAGCCTGAAGTTCATCCCGAAACACATTTTTCTTGTGTTTGGGGAGTTGATATGGGTGGCTGCGCACCACCACCCCTGGGATAGTCTAATGTGGTGTTCTATGTGGTACGTGAGAACACATTGGAAAATTCCTCCTGCAATCTACTTACCTATTCTCTCTGGGATGGTGAGAGGTGGTCTCCACAGGGGACCGGGGTGAATTCCATTGCACTTTTTGGACTTGCCTCCAGTCCCAGTTCTGCCCTCTCTGGAACTACCATTGCCAGAGACACAGGAACCTCCTCTCTCCACAGTTTCAAGAGGTTGAGGTGGTAAATTTGACACACCACCCCTATCTGGCCATTTGACCTCATAGAATTGACCTACCCAATTCGCTGTGTGACCTCAAAGGGCCCTTGCCACTTGGCAAGCAATTTCAAACTTGAGGTGGGCAGTAAAACGAGGACGTTATCTCCTGGTGCAAATTCCCTTAGCCATGCCCCTCTGTTGTATAGGCAAGCTTGACATTCTTGGGCCTGTAGTAAATTCTCCTGGGTTATGTGACTCAGTGCATGAAGTTTTGCTCTCAGAAATGTACTGAATTTCATTTTTACTTTGAGAAGGCTCCCCCTTCCAATTTTCTTTAATGATGTCTAAGACCCCATGGGGCTTGTGCCCATATAGCAGTTCAAATGGAGAAAACCTGGTGAAGGCTTGTGGGACCTTGCACACTGAAAACAGAAGGTCGAGCTACTTGTCCCAATTTTTAGCATCCCTGTGTGAACAAACTTACGAATCATGTTAAGTGTTTTGGTTAAGTTGGTCGACCAGCCTGTCTGTTTGCAGATAATAAACACTAGCACGAATCGATTTGACCCCCAATAAGTCGTATACAACCCCGATTCCAAAAAAGTTGGGACAAAGTACAAATTGTAAATAAAAATGGAATGCAATAATTTACAAATCTCAAAAACTGATATTGTATTCACAATAGAACATAGACAACATATCAAATGTCGAAAGTGAGACATTTTGAAATTTCATGCCAAATATTGGCTCATTTGAAATTTCATGACAGCAACACATCTCAAAAAAGTTGAGACAGGGGCAATAAGAGGCTGGAAAAGTTAAAGGTACAAAAAAGGAACAGCTGGAGGACCAAATTGCAACTCATTAGGTCAACTGGCAATAGGTCATTAACATGACTGGGTATAAAAAGAGCATCTTGGAGTGGCAGCGGCTCTCAGAAGTAAAGATGGGAAGAGGATCACCAATCCCCCTAATTCTGCACCGACAAATAGTGGAGCAATATCAGAAAGGAATTCGACAGTGTAAAATTGCAAAGAGTTTGAAGATATCAGCATCCACAGTGCATAATATCATCAAAAGATTCAGAGAATCTGGAAGAATCTCTGTGCATAAGGGTCAAGGCCGGAAAACCATACTGGGTGCCCGTGATCTTCGGGCCCTTAGACGGCACTGCATCACATACAGGCATGCTTCTGTATTGGAAATCACTAAATGGGCTCAGGAATATTTCCAGAGAACATTATCTGTGAACACAATTCACCATGCCATCCGCCGTTGCCAGCTAAAACTCTATAGTTCAAAGAAGAAGCCGTATCTAAACATGATCCAGAAGCCCAGACGTCTTCTCTGGGCCAAGGCTCATTTAAAATGGACTGTGGCAAAGTGGAAAACTGTTCCGTGGTCAGACGAATCAAAATTTGAAGTTCTTTATGGAAATCAGGGACGCCGTGTCATTTGGACTAAAAAGGAGAAGGACGACCCAAGTTGTTATCAGCGCTCAGTTCAGAAGCCTGCATCTCTGATGGTATGGGGTTGCATTAGTGCGTGTGGCATGGGCAGCTTACACATCTGGAAAGACACCATCAATGCTGAAAGGTATATCCAGGTTCTAGAGCAACATATGCTCCCATCCAGACGATGTCTCTTTCAGGGAAGACCTTGCATTTTCCAACATGACAATGCCAAACCACATACTGCATCAGTTACAGCATCATGGCTGCGTAGAAGAAGGGTCTGGGTACTGAACTGGCCAGCCTGCAGTCCAAATCTTTCACCCATAGAAAACATTTGGTGCAGCATAAAACAGAAGATACGACAAAAAGACCTAAGACAGTTGAGCAACTAGAATCCTACATTAGACAAGAATGGGTTAACATTCCTATCCCTAAACTTGAGCAACTTGTCTCCTCAGTCCCCAGACGTTTACAGACTGCTGTCAAGAGAAAAGGGGATGTCTCACAGTGGTAAACATGGCCTTGTCCCAAATTTTTTGAGATGTGTTGTTGTCATGAAATTTAAAATCGCCTAATTTTTCTCTTTAAATGATACATTTTCTCAGTTTAAACATTTGATACATCATCTATGTTCTATTCTGAATAAAATATGGAATTTTGAAACTTCCACATCATTGCATTCCGTTTTTATTTACAATTTGTTCTTTGTCCCAACTTTTTTGGAATCGGGGTTGTAATTCACGCAGTGTGCATGACATAAACATAGTGCCTTGATCAGTCAGGATTTCTTTTGAAATCCCAACTCCGGAGAGAATGTGGAAGAGTGCTTCAAACACTGTGTGTGCTGAGATGTTGTGGAGAGGCACTGCTTCTGGGTATCGCTTTGCATAATCCACAAAGTGATACCCACGTGCAGATTGATCTAATGGTCCGATAAGCTCTATGCCAATTCTTTTGAAGGGGATCTCAATTAATGGCAATGGACACAATGGCACTTTTGGCGTGGCCTCTGGCTTTACTAGCTGGCATTCACAATGCCACACACCACCTGCGGACATCAGCGTAAATCCCTGGCCAATAGAACCAGGCCATGAAATGATTCAGTGTTTTTATCCTGCCCTAAATGCCTAGCCATAGGATTATGATGAGCCGCATGGAATAAAAGTTCCCTGTGGCTCTTTGGGATGAAACAACTCCTTTTGTTTTGTTTAAGTATCCTGCATCGCTCGATACAGCCTAGCATTAACAGAAAAATACGGGAAGGAAAGCACAACATTAGGTTGGAGGATTTGACCAATTGCTTTCACTTGGTCAAAGGCATGCCTCAGAGACTTGTCATGCGCCTGCTCCAATGGGAAGTCCCCTAAGGGATTCCAAAGAGAGGGAGGAAGGCTTCCCCCCCTCTGTGTCCTCATGACGTGGAGCTGAAGCAGACGAGCCTGAGACCGCCTCCCCAGCCAACATTGCAACAGGATTCCCCTGTGACATGTTACTGCAGGATCCCCCCCCACTTATCTTTTTCATTAATACTTTAAACCCTGGCCAATCAGTTCCCAGGATCAGTGGATGGGTGAGGCTCAGGCTAACTGCAGCCTCTACAGTATGATTTTCTACCCGGAAATGAATAGTGATGGGCATTAGCAGATATTTGTGAACATCACCATGCACACACTTAACCTTCATTCCTCAGTGCCCCGCATTGAATTGGGTTTTGATGAATGGTCTGATTGCAACCCGAATCAACCAAAGCCTGATGTGTACTCCCTTGAACGCTCACCGGTATGCAGTATGTTCCAGTTTGATTGGGGGCAGCTTCTGGTGTGTTGAGTACCTGGACCACTGCCCCAACCTCCCATCACCTGACACTGGTCCTGGAAGTGCCCCGGCTCCCCTCAGCGTCAGCCCAGGCCTCACTTCTGCACTGCTGGGGCACAGAGCATTCACCTGCTGGGAAGATGCACAAACACACAGGGAGGAGGGGGAAGGGGACCCATGGGCTTGGGGAGTTGAGTGCGGGGTAATTGGCCCCCGTGGTGTGGGGAGGAGAGGAAAGAAAAGCAGGGGGAGAGAGAGAGAAAGAGAGGTTGGATGTCCACCTGCCACTGGAACCGCTGCTAGATGATCCACCAGCTCAATGGCCCAATCCAGCTATGCCGGGCAGTGGCACTGGACCCATTCTGCTGTCCTTCTTGGCAGCTGGGCCATGAATTCCTCCATATTGCGATTCTCTGCTCTCAGCCACCACTGGCAGGCATCCTGCAGCTGCTGGTCATAGGCAAAAGGTCAGCCGACCTCCTCCAGCGTCAGGTCCCAGAAGCACTGCTGATGTTGCTCTGGGGAGCAACCAACTCACTGGAGGATCACACGCTTCAAGTCAGCATACACCAGCCAGTTCTCCGCAGGCAGTTGCTGGGTGATGAGTTGCGCTTTGCTGGTTAATAGTTGTAACAGGCGGGCTGCTCATCTGGTCACCCCCATGCCTCCACAGACCGCTTGAAGAGATCCATAAATGCCTTCAAATCATCATGTGGTCCCATCTTGATGGGGGTGACATGTGGGAATCCCACGGGCTCCATAGCTGGTGCATCTATGGGGTTAGAGATGCAGGAGCACCTGGCGGTCATCCTGTTGGGCCTGCAGCAGCGCCTCAAAGCACGGCTCCTGCTCAGTTCTCATAGTGACCAGTGCCTGGCGCTGATTCTGCTGGGTGGCAGTGAGGGCATGGATCAACTCACTGAATGGTGAGGACTGCTTAGCAATGACTCTTTTTCCAGCATCCCAGGTTTCGGCACCAGTGTAAGGATTTTCCCTAATGCAGTGGACGCTGGAACAGGCAGGCAGTATTACAGTCACGTTCATTTTATTTCAAAATCACAATCCACCAAAACATGCTTTTTCAGCAGTTTCACAAATACAATCTGTGCCACAGCACAGATGTCAGTAAGGGGAAGAGATCCTCACACTCTGCTGCTCCCCCCTTTTGATCTCCTTCTCATTGCACACAAACACATACAGACAGCACATTAATAGGTGCTTCCACTTTGCTGCTCTCCATTCACAAACCCACTTGACCACACCCCCGCTGCCACACACAGGTATTACCATGAAGGAATTTCTCCAGATTGGACACCGATCATTGCTATCAAACACATTCTCCTACTGTGACCATAGCAAACACCATCATGGTTATGAGAACACAATTCCCAATCAGCTGCTGCCAAGACTGTGCACCAGTTACAAGGAGATACTCTTGATTTCCACTGTTGTCAACATGGGAACCTGGAATCCAGCTCATAGCCATTATGTTGCCTTCAGCAGAGAACACTTGTTTGCAGGACTTCAGATAATAGCATTTAAATGAAAACCGTGTCAGAAGCTCTGAACGGGAAAAAAATGAGACGAAGAGCAAATGTGTGTCTCCAAATTTACTATACTCCACTATACACCTTGCAGCCTGGTACATGCTAGATTTTTCTCCAGAATGCAAGATCCCTCCACAAGAATTTGCAGGATCTTTCTGCTGGACAAAATGTACTAGCTTTTGACATCAGTGCAGTTTGAGTCCATGTATTAGTTTAAGGGTGTGTGCACACTTATGCAACCAGCTTATTGTACGTTTGTTTTTCCCCCTAACAGCTTTTTGTTTTTCAATTGAATTGTACAGTTTATAATTCACATTTAAAGATGGGAAATTTTTTGAAAACATTTATTTATTTATTTATTTATTTATTTATTAAATCCACTGTACTTGGATCAAAAGGTGCAGGTTATCTGCTGGTACCTTGTAGAGTGAAGGTTACATCAGGGGGCAAAGCCTTTTCTTACAAAGCCTCACAGTTATGGAACAGCCTTCCAAGTAGTGTTCGGGACTCGGACACAGTCTGTGTTTAAGTTTAGATTGAAAACATATCATTTTAGTCAAGCCTTTTTAGTTTTATTAGGTAAAGGAGTAGATCTGGAGAGTCTTCAGACAGTGGTCAGTAAACTGGGATGTATGGATGCTGTCATCCCCCCCGCTCACTCAGGTTTGTTGACAGTGTAGTGGCTGGCTACTTTATGTCCCAGGGCGCCCCCATGCCTGTGTTCCCTTCTGGCTCTCCCCTTTTAGTTATGCTGTCAGTTAGTTTTGCCAAAGTCCCTGTGTAAAGGACATTTAGATAAAATAAAGGGAAGAAGAAAAAGCACAGAGTTAATGTGGATTGGGCTGCATTTAAAATGTGGCAAGCAGAGGTTGTAATACGAGATCAGCATCCTAACATCTCATAAGGACAGAGAGGTATATAAAAAAATAAGGGGGGGGGGGAGTAACAGTGACAGTAGTAATTTTTCTTTTTCTGCTCCCACCCCATTCTTCCACAGCCTGCCCCAGCTCACTCTTTAAAGGAAAGGACATTTCAACTTTTGCCAACCCTACTGGCTTGTACCCAAATCTTGCCACTGCTATTGCTGATGCAGGCACAAGTGTGTGGGTGGGATTTCCTCCCACTTCTCGACTCTATGGACCTCTTCCAGAGACAGCAATGCTGTTTACAGAAGTAGTGTCTGTGTCACCCTCTGCTGGTCAACAAGTGTATGAACATAATCAACTCTTATGGCCCTTTTCCACTACCCTTTTTCAGCTCACTTCAGCTCGCTTCAGCTCACTTCAGCCCGACACGGCTCGCGTTTCGACTATCTCAAAACAGCACGACTCAGCTCGCTTCAGCCCTGCTTAGCACTCAAAACTCGCACGGTTTTGGAGTGGGGCTGAAGCGAGCCAAACCGAGCTGAGTGAGGCTGGGGGCATGAGCAGACACTCCCCTGTGCACTGATTGGTGAGGAGGAGTGTCCTCACATGCCCACACACGCCCCGCGAGCACGCTGGGATCTGTAAACACCGTAAACCCGGAAGAATAATAATTACGAATTACGAGAATTTCTGGAGCCTTATGCGCCTCGCCTCATCTATGCGCTCTTGCCAGTATCTGTTGGCGTTGTCGGTGACAACAAGCCACAGCACCAAGACCAGCAACACTAACAACTCCATGTCCCCCATGTTTATTGTTTACTATCCGGGTCGTGAGACTACCGCTTAAAAGATCACTGATGTCACTGTTTGCGCCACTTAACGACATCACGTGACGTCCACCCACTTTCGCTAACTCCACCCAATGTGTCCACCCACTTCCAGCCAGCACGGTTCAGTGCGGTGGTAGTCGAAATGCAACTCCAATAGCCCCGCTCAGCTCGACTCAGCCCAACTCAGCACGGCATGGCTCAGCCCGACTCAGCCGCGTTTGTAGTGGAAAAGCGGCATTAGGCTACATCCACACGACAACGGCAACGAGATGTTATTTAAAAATATATCGCGTCCAAATGGGCAACGATCAGTAAAATATCAGGTCCATATGGCAACGCAACGCTTGCTGAAAACGATACAATACACATGCCACACCTCTAGGGGCGCTGTAAGACGGTCCCTTCGGAGACACCAGAACAATAGAAGAAGTAAGGACGCATGCGCATAAACTATTATGCATGAGACTTCATATTAGCCACAAAGTCAGGAAAATCTGTTTGTAAAATTACATTATAATGACCAAATACAACGAAAAGTATTTTTCCAGTCTCACCTGTGAAAGGTAATCCCATGTGATCTCGTTTGGACGGCAAACCTGTTGGTACAGTTAAACGCACCTAATCTTTATTCTCCGCTTTGACCTATCCAATATGGCGGCGAGGATGACGTATGATTCATGTTGATCCTGGGATTGAGATGCTGGCCTCTTCTGCCCCTCGGACCTGCTTGATCCATCCTGGTGCCCTGTGTCTGGTCGGAGTTTTATCGCCCCACTCCTGTGAAGGACGGCCCCATGAGGACAGTTGAGGGTTATACCTGTTAAAACTGTTAATATTATAGTCAGGCTGTCTGTTGTTGCCCAAATGAGGATGGGTTCCCTTTTGAGTCTGGTTCCTCTCGAGGTTTCTTCCTCATGTCGTCTGAGGGAGTTTTTCCTTGCCACCGTCGCCACAGGCTTGCTCATTGGGGATAGATTAGGGATAAAATTAGCTCATGTTTTAAGTCGTTCAAATTCTGTAAAGCTGCTTTGCGACAATGTTTATTGTTAAAAGCGTTGTACAAATAAACTTGATTTGATTTTGATTTGATGATTCTACGCGGAAGGCGGCGTCTTTAATGGTCCGGAATAAATTGAATGCTACACGTTGATGGATTAATTTGTTGTTTCTCACCTGTGAAAGGTAATCCCATGTGATCTCGTTTGGACGGTAAACCTGTTGGTACAGTTAAACGCAGCACATGAATCTTTATTCTCCGCTTTGACCTATCCAATATGGTGGCGAGGATGATGTATGATTCTACGCGGAAGGTGGCGTCTTTAATGGTCTGGAATAAATTGAATGCTACACGTTGATGGATTAATTTGCTCTTCTACGCCCTTTTTGAGGAATGTATTGTAGGACTTAAATCAACATCTGAAGAGGTGAGATCGCTCCTTTTTTTTCCCTATTTTTGCTGGCGGGATTGACTCTGCCCTAAGGGCAGAGTCTCTCTCTCTCTCTCTCTCTCTCTCTCTCTCTCTCTCTCTCTCTCTCTCTCACTTTGCACCATTACACAATAAATATTCACAGTGAAAATATTTTGTAAGCGCATTTCATGAACCAAGTTATAGGATTTGTTGACAACTCGCATCGAGTTCGTTACACTTCTACCCAGTGTGAAGCACTCACAGTCATGTGGTTGTGACGTCATCATAAACAAATCCATTCTACTCATCCAGACAACTTCACAATGGCAACGTTGCCAGATCTTTCCACTCTGGAACCCGTTCTCAAAAAGATTGCGTTTTGGGCACCCAAAACGCCGGTGCCATGTGGATGCTAGGCCTAAACGATAAGCAATTGTATCGGAGTCACCTGAATCCGTTGCCGTGTGGACAGGGCCTTAGACAGGGTGGATCACCCCATAGAGAAATTTGAACATGGTGAAAGTTCCACTGAGGTAGTGACCTTTCACCCCAATGTCATCACCTGGGTGCAATTTGCTGGGGGGATGGTGGGAATCATCCCCCCCCCCCGGTTTTTATCTCTGCTGAAAAAAAATCCTCGGGGACAACCCCGTCAATAAAACAAACAAACCAAAAAAAAAAAGTTGACATGACAGGCATGTTGTGACACAGTTTTCTATGGTCTACATTGCACTCACTTTCAAAATGACCCGAAGTGGCAGCTTTGATGTTCATGAACATCCCCAGTAAATAGATACATTGTAGATAATAACAATATCTTTGCGTTCTGCAGGGATGCAAACAGTGCGCCTTTTGGCAGATGCCGCCTTTTTCACGGCTGAATCGCGCAGATCCGATTTTTTTTTTTTTTGGGGGGGGCGTTGGAGTGTCTGATTATAATTTCAAAGTAAATTCTGTATTAAAATTACTAAATAAGCAAATCCGTTACAGTCCATGAAACAGGAAGTATAAGGATGAGAAAAAAACAGTTTAAATCTTTAAACTGTTTTTTTTTCTCATCCTTATACTTCCTATGTTTCATGGACTGTAACGGATTTGCTTATTTAGTAATTTTAATACAGAATTTACTTTGAAATTATAATCAGACCCTCCAACGCCCCCCTAAAAAAAAAATCGGATCTGCGCGATTCAGCCGTGAAAAAGGCGGCATCCGCCAAAAGGCGTACTGCTTGCATCTGGAAATTAGCATTGCTAATGAAAACGTGTGAAAATGAAACGCGTCCAGAGCAGTATTTCATCGTTCTTTGTTGGGCCAGCAAATAAAAAACAATCAAACCCAACATCCACACTTACCTGCAGCACAAAGGATGAACAGGAGGAGGATGCCCAGGATAAGTCCCGTAGAGATGATGATGTTGTTCACGAGTCTGGGAACATCTCGCAGCATGCGGTTGGTGGCTGTCTAGAGCCGGCACGATTTGCTAAATGGCAAGAGGGTCGAGAGTGGCTAACAGTGTCAACTGATGGGTCAGTGAAATGTGCAGCTTGCTCTGAAGTAAAAACTTTAGGCCCCAACACAGACGAGCGCCTTCACATTGATCCGGCATTTGTGAATGGTGTTAAAACCAGCTCAGCTAAAAAGCTAAATGATAAAATTAACAAGCATGGCAAATGCCAGTCCCACATGAAATGCCTTGAAAGTCTCCAAAAGAGACGTGATGTAGCATTTGAAACTGCCAGTAATGTAAGTGCAAGTCTGTGGAGGAAGAAGAATGAGGAGAGGGTACGGGCCACAGCGTACTGTATGCGCACTGTGCACATGATCTGCCAGAACGACCTGTCATTCAAAATGCTGCCACAGGTGATCGAACTGCAAGAACTGAATGGGGTTGATGTAGGGTCAATGCTGCAGTCCGACAAAGCCTGTCGGAGTATGCTGATGTTCATCACCCAGAAAATGGCAAGCCAATTAGTAGGGTTCATAACAAAATCACCTGCCAAATTCAGCATCCTCATCAACGAGAGCACGACCATCTCAAATAAAACGTGTCTCATAGTTTACATTCGCATTCCCTTTGAGGGAGAGTTTTGCAACTTCTTCTATCAGTTAATCGAACTGGAATCATGCACGGGTTCTGCCATACAAGACACGTTGCTGGACACCCTGGAGAGAGATGGCATCACCAAGGAAATGCTGCGCTCCCGGTTGATTGGTTTCGCGACTGACGGGGCCACCGCTATGCTGGGCCGATACATGGGAGCTGCCACTCTCCTGTGCGATGAGATTAACCCTGACCTTACTGTAATTCACTGCATGAATCACAAATTGGAACTTGCAGTCCATGATGCGGTGAAGCACACAACAGACGTAAGTCATTTTCAGATGTTTACAGATTGCCTGTATGCATTTTTCTCCCAGAGCCCCAAGCACACCCGCGAGCTTGAAATCGCTGCCTCCAATTTGGGCATGCATGCTTGCGAATAGGCAGGGTGTTTGATGCGCGCTGGCTGTCTTCATCATGCACATCAGTGACAACTCTCTGGGAGAGTTATCCAGCTTTGGTGCGTCTCTTTTCTGCGCTGGCTGTGGACACCTCAAGATCCACCACAGAAAGGGCGAAGTGTCAGGGAATTCATTCCCAGATGACTCAGTGGATCTTTCTGATGGAACTAGCGCTGGTGAAAGATGCCCTGGAAACTCTGAAAGCCCTGTCTCTGTTCCTGCAGAGGAGAGATGCCACTGCCATCCAGGCCAATGCAGAGGTGGACATCGCAGTGAGGGCCCTGCGCTCCATGAAGCTCACTGACAGTGCCAACACCAGAAGCCTGAGACAGGAACTCAACACACAGTCATTCAAGGGGGTGAATATCTGCCAGCCGAGCGACCGAGAGCAGCAGAGGGCAAGTGCGTTCCGTGACCGCTTCTTCACCTCGCTGGCAGATAACGTGGAGTGCAGGCTGGACGACAACGGTGTGCTTGCTGCATGTGCTGCACTGTGCCCCTTAACCTGGCCGAAGGATGAAGGCGAGCGCATTCTGTTTGGGGAAGACAAACTTGTCAGAATTCAAAAAACCCTGGCAGCTGAGGTCTCTGACACCGCTCTGCTGCTGAAAGAATTTCGACAGTACAAGTTCAATGGAGTCCAAGGAGAAAATCTCCTCAACTTGCTTTCTGTCGTCTCCACGCTTCCCGTGTCAACAGCAGAGTGTGAATGTGGATTTAGCACCATGAATCACATCCTTACTGATGAGCGCAACAGAATGAATGTATCCACACTGAACAGCCTTCTTTTCCTCGCTGTCAGTGGGCCAGATGTGCGTTCCTTCCCTGCTGAGAAATTCCCAGAAATGTGGATTAAAGAAGGGCGAAACGTGGCGGATAGCACACCGACGGGAAAGCAGAAAAGGCCACATGAACTGCGCCATCAGAGCAAACTGTTCATTTAGTATTCATGTATTTTAGTGATTTTTGAGTCACTGTCCATTTAATCCGGAGGGAGAGAAACATCACAACAATGCGACAAGCAATGCGAACTTTGTTGTGTGTTAGTGTTCGTGTATTTAGTCAGAGAGATAGGAAGATGAATTTACTATCTCTGGTTTAGTGTTTTTCATTTAGTGTTATTCATTTGATATCATTGGATGTTATTGAGCTGTTAGCCTATTGTTACCTTAATTTTGTGACATTTCATGATTTAAAAAAAAAATCCCCCTTCTGGTTTTTTGACAAATCACACTCTGGTCATCACACACAAGGTCCCACGCAATAAAGAAGGGAACTGAAGGTTCCCCAGTGCATGCTGATATATGAGAAGGTTCACACAGTCTTCCATATGCCAATGGTCGCTGTCATCAGCCCAGAAAGCCCAGGAGATTATGGAGATGGCTGCTGAAATAAAGGACCCTAGGCAACATGGGGGTCTGAAGTGTACTGAGGATCTGCTTCATTTCTGGAAGACTTATTTCCTCACTTGTCATGAAATGTGCCATGTCTTTCCAAAGAAACTGGGGCTAGAGTTCAGTAAGGGTCACACTGTGTTCCCTGAAACAGAAATTCGTATGTGGGACCCAGGGTGGGAAGATGGTGTTAACAGAGCATACTGTGACTTTTTATTACAGCCATGCAAGCCCTCCTGATTGAACAATTTCCAGTGTGCATGGATGTCACACAAGTCATGAACTGCAAACAGGAGGAGGGTGAAACTGTCTTGCAATACTTACAACACCTCACAATTGTCCATGATACACATTCTGGCTTGGAAAGACCACATGACCTGGCATCAGTAGCCAGGTCACACCCTATGAGGCTCATTTGAAGAATGGCCTGAAGCCCAAGATTGCAAGAATGGTCAAAGACAGGTGTGCTACATGAGAAGTCTGCAAGCTGTCTGAGCTCAAGAGACATGCTGTACATACAGAGAAGCAGCTGAACAAAGGTGGGGCGCAACAAAGCCAGATATGACACAATGCACAAAGCCATGCTCAAAATGGTACAAGTAGTGGGGGATGGACATGAAGCCTGGGGAACAGGTCAAGGTTGTGGATGTGGGAAAAGAGGTGCACAAGATCATTGGGCCCATGACTGCTCCCAAAAGGATAAAAAGGCAAGTTTAGGGCTGACCATAGAGGAGGCAGACTGAGAGCTAGCTCAACTCCCCTCAGATCCTGTTAATAACGAAGACCCTGCATGCAGTGAAGACTCTGCTTTGCTTTTGCATGTTGCTATCACACATTTAGAAGTTGGGGAAAGAGTCCACTATGTAGGCACATACACTCTTATACAAATGAGGTGTGTCAAAAAATGCCTATGCTTTCCTTAACTGTGTCTGGTAAATCTCTCAGCTTTCTAGTGGACTCAGGAGCATGGTACTCTGTAATTAAAACTTCAGATTTTTCCACTCTGCCAAAGATCAGTGGATGGTTCCAGAAAACTGTGGGCACTTCAGGACAACAGGTTCTGGAGAAATCAGCTGTTTCCCTCCCATTCCCTCGGTGAGTCTGAAACTTTCAAATTCTCATTTTTGTGGTCACACTGCCGTCCAGTAAACCTATTAGGTAGAGACCTAATGCACAAACTTAAGTCTCATCAGCACCCCTGAGGGTATTAAAGTGGTAAGGCCCTCAATGGAGGATAACTCTAGCTCGATTATGGTAAGTTTAGACCCTACATCTCTTGTGTGTGTATATAAATGGAGACTGGTGCCCTCAGATACGTATCTTATCTATGAACCGTAAACTGGTTGAAAGAGCAAAAACACTTATTAATCCATACAACACAGAATATATGTTACCTGCTGAATGCCATATGAGCTGTGATATGCCAGATATTAAGTTTGAGCAAGAATGGTGGAGCAAGGATAAGCAGTATGAGAAGATTGTTCTTAGAAACATGCTTTGGTCAGTGCACAGATGTGTGGTGTATGTTAGTGCTTCTAAGGAAGAGTCTGGCAAGAGTCTTGTGTTTGACTCTCACATAGTTCTGCATGTGTCATTGGCGAAAGAAAAGGGGGCTTGCTGGAAAGATTTGGGCCTGTGCTGTGGGTGTGTGCATGTGCGAATGAGTGTGACTGGTGCAATACCGAAGATCTGATGGTATTGTACAGCAAAACATTAGCTGTTTATCAGATGGACCTAAATTTCATTGTCCTTACAGTGAGAATTGTTTTGGCAGGAAAAGGCCTGGGGGGGAGGGGAGCAAATGGGCTAATTAGCAGTTTCCCAAATTGACCATTGAGTCTCCATGTCTCACAGAAGTACCTAAACATCTCTGGGCAACAGGTAAACATGATGTAGGCCTCATAAAAGGCATGGAACCAGTGGTGATGACCCCAAAATCAGATTTCAGGCCATGTCGAAGCCAATATCCATTAAAACCTGAGGCAATAGAGGGCATTAGGTCTGTGTTCAACTCCCTAAAAGCAGCAGGAGTCATTGTAGATTGCCCAACTCCCTTGTGCGTGCTCCTATCTTCCCCATTAAGAAACACATTGAACCAGGCCAACCTATTGAATGGCATTTTGTGCAAGACTTGCAGGCCATCAATGCTGCTGCCCATGCTAGAGCCCCAAATATCCCAAATCCACATACTATCCTTTCATGGATACCACCTAATAGCACTCATTTTTCAGTTGTGGACTTGGCCAATGCTTTCTTCAGCATCCCCATGCACCCAGACAACCAGTATTGGTTTGCTTTTCAGTTTGAGGGCCACCCCTCCACTTTTACATGTCTGTGTCAAGGCTATTGTGAATCACCCACCATTTATAATGAAGCCCTGAGGCAGAGCCTTAGTTTCCTTTTTCTGACTGAAGGATCTGCCCTTCTCCAGTATGTGGATGACCTTCTGCTGGCCTTGCCCGCTGAAGAGCAGTGTAGAAGAGACCCCATAAAACTTCTGCAGCATCTTGCAGCATCTAGAAGAGACCCCATATAACTTCTGCAGAAGGACACAAGGCAAGCCTCCATAAGCTTCCGTTTGTCCAGGTGCTTGTTAAGTTCTTAGGACATAAAATCTCTAGCTTGGGTAGGTCACTTATGCCGCTTTTCCACTACAAACGCGGCTGAGCCGTGCCGTGCCGAGTCGAGCTGAGTCGAGCTGAGCGGGGCTATTGAAGTTGCATTTCGACTACAACCGCGCTGAACTGTGCTGGCTGGAAGTGGGTGGACACATTGGGTGGAGTTAGCGAAAGTGGGTGGACGTCATGTGATGTCGTTAAGCAGCGCAAACAGTGACATCAGTGACAGTGGCGGAACAAGTCAGAGCCGGGCCGGGGGCGGGGCAAATGACCGGGCCCTTTATTAAAGCTTATCATAACATCATTTTAGGCTACAAAATGTCCGCAACTGCGGTGTTTACCAATTTCAACACTACCGGGTGCAACTATGTTATTTAGTACATCAAGTCCTTCAAACGAACATGTAACTCAGAAACAAAAAACATTAGGATACTGTACATGGCTCATAATAAAACATCAATAGCCTATACTGCGCACATTATTTGAAGGGCATACGAATGAGCGCTCAGAGTGGTGACAGGAAGAGTCAGAAATAAAAGGAGGGCGGTGCAAACCTCACTGAATGCACTGTGTTTACCAATTTCAACACTCCGGGGTGCAACTATGTTATTTAGTACATCAAGTCCTTCAAACGAACATGTAACTCAGAAACAAAAAACATTAGGATACTGTACATGGCTCATAATAAAACATCAATAGCCTATACTGCGCGCATTATTTGAAGGGCATACGAATGAGCGCTCAGAGTGGTGACAGGAAGAGTCAGAAATAAAAGGAGGGCGGTGCAAACCTCACTGAATGCACTGTGTTTACCAATTTCAACACTACGGGGTGCAACTATGTTATTTTGTACATTAAGTCCTTCAAACGAACATGTAACTCAGAAACAAAAAAACATTAGGTGACATACTGTACATGGCTTATAATAAAACATCAATAGCCTACTGCGCGCATTATTTGAAGGGCATACGACGAGCCTTGCGCTCCGCGAACTCGTCCACGATGCTCTGACTGATTCAGTGAGCTTTTAAGCGGTAGTCTCACGACCCGAATAGTAAACAATAAACATGGAGGACATGGAGTCGTTAGTGTTACTGGTCTTGGTGCTGTGGCTTGTTGTCACCGACAACGCCAACAGATACTGGCAAGAGCGTATAGATGAGGCGAGGCGCATAAGGCTTCATAATTCTCGTAATTCGTAATTATTCTTCTTCTGGGTTTGCGGTGTTTACAGATCCCAGCGCGCTCGCGGGGCGTGTGTGGGCATGTGAGGACACGCCTCCTCACCAATCAGTGCACAGGGGAGTGTCTGCTCACGCCCCCAGCCTCAGTCGGCTCGCTTTGGCTCGCTTCAGCCCTACTCCAAAACGGTGCGAGTTTTAGGGGCTAAGCAGGGCTGAAACGAGCTGAGTCGTGCTGGTTTTTGGTAGTCGAAACGCGAGCCGTGTCGGGCTGAAGTGAGCTGAAGCGAGCTGAAGTGAGCTGAAAAAGGGTAGTGGAAAAGGGCCATTAGTGAGGGCAAAGTTGTTACCATCCAAAACATTCCCAAGCCTGCTACAAAGAAACAAATGAGGTCGTTCTTAGGGATGTGCTTAGGGATGTTCTTAGGGATGTGCTCCTATTGTCAATACCTAATTATGCTGTTCTTGAGTCTCCCCTCAGCTCTCTGATCCATTTCACTCTTGAAGCACTCTGGTCACTTCCTCTGGTGGGAAA